>NC_053399.1:28602559-28905059 GCF_905171765.1 Bufo bufo
CAATGCTTTATGGGAAATGTTGCAATGCATGGTGTGAAATGAATGAGCAACTATGTAATATTTGGTTGCGATGAGTGAATGTTATATCCTGTGTTATTCTATATATAGATGTTATCTGTCATTGTAATCCTACCTGTGATGATAATGATATGACTGCTGAACATTGATCTCAGGAAGTTTCAGTATATTATGAGGCCCCATGATCAGATTCACTAAAGGAGGAGATAATCCAGAAATGGACCTAATGGCAAATGAATGGCACAAAGGTAGATAGCAGGTGAATGACGGTGTACAGAAATGGAGCAATACCGAATAGGCCCTGTCTGAATTCAATTCAGCAAGTCAGCGTGGACAATGCATACCAAAAAAACAAATCCCAAAGATAGCAAGAAATACTGTGGGACTACAGATCCCAGAATACACAGAAAATACATTAGACTAGAACAAGATACGGTACAGTAGTGGAACTACAGATCTAACTGCTGCAGTTTTTGTCCGGCCGCCTCTCGTCATGTTTGCCGTGCTGTGGCCAGACCTCTGGCCTGTCCCCATTATAGGGAATGGGGCCGGGCGGACTTCCGGCGGCACACATGGGCTAGTACGGATCCAGCAGGCTGTTCCCCTGCCGTAACAGCCTGCCCGACTCTGCTAACGCTGTGAAAGTAGCCTAACAAATGCACCTAACAAACAGACCCAACAATCAGAGTGAAGTGAGACCTGGTTATTAGTGTTGGTCGAGCACCAAAGTGTTCGGGTGCTCGGGTCGAACATCTCGGGATGCTCAGGTGCTCTACCGAGCACCCGAGCACAATGGAAGTCAATAGGAGAACCCGAGCATTAAACCAGGCACCCCCTGCTCTGAAGAGGGGAGGGTGTCTGGTTCATAGTAAAAGGTCAGAAATTGATGGAAACACCACTGAAATGGTTCGGGAACAGCATGGGGAGGATGTCTGGATGCAACTTGGACTCCCAGGTCACTGCTGGGAACGAGTAGTACGCCAAATCGATTTTAGAGGAAAAATTGTTAGGAAACATTATTTCCTGTATATTTACTTGTATATAAAGTGCAAGTGCTGCCAAAAATTACAAGGAAGAGGCACTCCGATACAACCTGTATATCACATAAAAGAGGGCCTCATTCACCTTGTGGTACAATTGTTCAGGTAGTGGGACTCCTACACTCATAAAGCCTATGCACTAAGGGAAAGGGCTGCCAAAAATTACAAGGAACAGGCACTCCAATGCAACCTTTATTACACATAAAGGAGGGCATCATACACACCCTTGAAAAATTATGATTTCTGGCCTGCTGGTGACCCTCTAAAACATTAGGGGCGAGGGCCTGCTGCTGATCTGACCATCTAAAACATTAGGGGTGAGGGTCTGCTGAGCTGACATCTAAAAAATTGTGTGGGTGAGGGACTGCTGCCGAGCTGATCATCTAAAAAATGTTGTGGGTGAGGGCCTGCTGCCGAGCTGACCATCTAAAACATTATGGGCGAGGGCCTGCTGCCGACCTAACCATCAAAAAAAAATTGTGAGCGAGGGCCTGCTGCCGAGCTGACCATCTAAAAAATGTTGTGGGCGAGGGCCTGCTGCCGAGCTGACCATCTAAAAATTTAGGGGTGAGGGTCTGCTGCTGAGTGCTGAGCTGGACCTCTAAAACATTATGGTTGAGGGCCTGCTTGTGAGCTGACCCTCTAAAACATTAGGAGCGGGGGCAGCCAAATAAGCATGTTGATATGATGGAGGAGGACGAAAAAAGGGAGATTAAACCATATACCCTTTTTTAGTGGTGGAAGGGGTGCATGGGAATACAGTGTATTCAATACACCGTAAAAGCCACATTTAGAGTTCCTTTATGTTCAGCCGCTTTCCTCTGGTGGAGTAGAGAAGTCAGGGGCAATCCAGGCCTTGTTTATTTTTATAAGAGTCAACAGGTCAGCATTTTCAGTTGACAGGCGGATGCGCTTATCAGTTATTATGCCCCCAGCAGCACTAAATACTCTCTCTGACAAAACGCTGGCGGCGGGACAGGCCAGCACCTCCAAGGCGTAGAGCGCCAGTTCATGCCATGTGTCCAGCTTGGACACCCAATAGTTGTAAGGCACACAGGGATCACTGAGGACGCTGACACGATCTGCTATGTACTCCTTCACCATCTTCCAAAATTTTTCCCTCCTTGTGACACTAGGCCACGCATCAGGTTGAGGGTGCTGGCGGAGTGTCCTAAAACTGTCCCAGGCCTTGGAGAGTGTTGTCCTGCCTCTGTTGGAACTACTGTGTGTTCCTCTCGTCTCGTCTCCTCGGTTAGCCAAGGAACTACGTACTCTGCAGCCAGCGTTGTCAGCTGGAAATTTTTGGAGCAATTTTTCCACAAGGACCTTCTGGTATTGCACCATTTTGCTTGTCCTCTACACCACAGGAATGAGAGATGAGTTCTCTTTGTAGCGGGGGTCGAGAAGGGTGAACAACCAGTAATCCTTGTTGTCTAAAATGCATATAACGCGAGGGTCACGGGAAAGGCAGCCTAGCATAAAGTCAGCCATGTGTGCCAGAGTACCAACAGGCAAGACTTCGCTGTCGTCATCAGGAGAATGACTCTCAATCTCCTCATCCTCTTCCTCTTCTTCTGCCCACCCACACAGAACAGGTGGAATTAAACTTCCATAGGTACTTCCCTCTGTAGCGGAGGCAACAGTCTTCTGCTCCTCCTCCTCTTCATCGTTCAATTCGCGCTGAGAAGATGAACTGAGGGTGGTCTGGCTATCATCCTGTGTAATGTCTTCCCCCATTTCCACCTGCTGGAATTATGGCCCGCAATCCTTGGCGCCGGTAGCACCTGAGCCATCCCAAGGTACGACTCGCTCCCTGCCTCCACAACATGCACCCAGTGTGCCATCAGGGAAATGTACCGCCCCTGGCCGAATGCACTTTTCCATGTGTCCATGGTTAAGTGGACCTTCCCAGTAACTGCGTTGGTCAGAGCACGTGCGATGTTACGGGACACATGTTGGTGTAAGGCGGGTACGGTATACCTTGAAAAATAGTGGCGGCTGGGGACTGCATAACACGGGACGACCACCGACATCAGGCTGCGGAAGGACACAATCCTAAATGGCAACATTTCCAGGCCAGTAATTTAGAAAGCTGTGAATTTAGTGCTATGGCCTGTGGGTGGGTGGTTGGGTATTTGCGCTTGCATTCAAATGCCTGGGGTAAGGACATTTGGACACTATACTGGGACATGGAAGTGGATGTGGTCGCTGATGGTGCTTGCGAAGGTCCAGGTGCATGGTGGGAGGCATCTGGGCCTGCGCCTTTGACAGGGGATTGGCCAGCATATAACACAGGGGAAGAGGAGGCAGTGGTGTGAGACAGACATAGATTGTGGACCCAGGCGTTCATCCCACTTATTACGGTGCTTGGATGCCATGTGGCGGATCATGCTGGTGGTGGTGAGGTTGTTAGTGTTCATGCCCAGGCTCATTTTGGTACGGCACAGGTTGCAAACTACTATTCTTTTGTCATCTGCACTTTACTCCAAAAAGCGCCCTCCTGCGGAACACCAACCCCTTGGCAAGGGAGATTTCCACAAGGGGGTGCTCCATGGAACAGTTGCGGGCCTGTTTAGTGTGGCCCACCTTCTCCCTTTTGCCACCCCACTGCCCTCTTCCAGCCTGATGCGGTGCAGCAGATCCCTCCCCCTCTGTACTGCTGTCCTCGCTTGGCTTTCCACCTTCCCAGGTTGGGTCAGTGACTTCATCGTCCACTACCTCCTCTTCCGCTTCCTCACTCTGCTCATCCTCCTGACTTGTTGACCTAACCACTACCTCAGTGATTGACAACTGTGTCTCATCCTCTTCATCAAACTCTTGAGACAGTAATTGCCGTTGAGTTATTGGCAACTGTGTCTCATCATCATCCACCTCATTAAACAGTAATCGCCGTTCCCCACCGTCATCTTCTTGTGATTGTGGATGCTCAAGAGTTTGGGAATCAGGGCACAAGATCTGTCCCTCTTCAAGCGTGCTTGGCGAAAGGGCCAAATCAAGGAATGACGCTGAAAAGAGCTCCTCAGAATATCCGAGTGTGGGTTCACTTGTTTGCCCAGACTCTCCATGGTGGGAGGAAGGAGGATCAGGGTGAGGATTGCGTTGAGCAGACTCTTGGATACTGAGACTGGACTTGGTGGAAGACAGGGTGGTGCTTAACCGACTGGAAGCATTATCTGCTGCAATCCAACCGACCACCTGGTCGCACTGGTCTGACTTCAAGAGTGGTGTCCTGCGTCGCCCTGCAAACTGGGACATGAAGCTAGGTATCGTGGATGATTGTTTTTCTTGTACTCTGGCAGCAGGCTCAGTTTCACCGCGTCCAGGGCCACGGCTTCTGCTTGCACCATCAGCAGCACGGCCACTTCCCCATCCTTTACTGCTCACCTTGCGCATATTAAATGGTATATATGCTTGCAAGTATGTCACACGTACAGTAGCGCAGGTTTTATAAGTGTAGGCGCAAATAAAGTACACAGAATGTCACAGATATTTTTAGGATGCGCACACGTTAAACAGGAGCTATAGCGCAAGTAATGTCGCTGTCACCACCGCCTAATAAAAAATTACACTAAATCAATGTCACTGATATTTAGGATACGCACACGTTAAACAATAGGTATAGCGCAAGTAATGTCGCTGTCACCAGCGGCTAATAAAAAATTACACTAAATTAATGTCACTGATATTTCGGATGGGCAAACGTTATACAGGAGATGTAGCGCAGGTAATGTAACTGTCCGCAGCGGACACTGTCTACAGAAAAAGTACACTGGATGTCACAGATATTTTTAGGCTGCGCACACGTTACACAGGAGATGTAGCGCAAGTAATGCGCTGTCACCAGCAGCAAAAAAATTTGACTAAATGTCACAGATATTTCGGATACGCAAACGTTATACAGGAGATGTAGCGCAGGTAATGTAACTATCCGCAGCGGACACAGTCTACGGAAAAAATGCACTGGATGTCACGGACATTTTTAGGCTGCGCGTACGTTACACAGGAGATGTAGTGCAGACAATGTCGCTGTCTGCAGCGGCCAAACAATTGCAAGCTATTTAGCGCAGGTTGCGCTAAAAATATATATTGCTGGGGGCGTGGCCAGCCATGCAGGAGTGAAGACGCGTGTGTTGCGAGCTCCTCCACAGCATCGGAGAAAACTCTCCCCAGCTACCCACCATCGATGGGCAAGGTGACCAAAAAGGGCAGGGCCCGATCCGTGGCCCCCCTGGTATCCTCACAAGGGGACTTACCGAGGCTCTTTGCCAGGCTACATCGGGCCCCGACATGAATGAGCGCGCCAAGTGCCTGCAAGATGGCGCCGCCGGCCCTGACACGTATCCACCTGCAACACCCTCGATGGCGTCTGGGTCCCCTCACCGCGCAGATCCTGGTCTGCATCGGCACCAACCCTGCGCATAGCTCCCGATCAAGGCCAGCAGCCCCACAGCCTGGAGGAGGACGGCCCTGGACCGTGCTCTGAGCCTCCATCTCTAGCTCAGAGGGGATCCCTGACAGCCGTTCGTTGAGCTGTCCCCGCACTCTCCAGCGATGCAGGTCAGTGCAGGAGACCTCCCTCTGCCACAGAGGTCTCCTCAGCCATCCTCTCACCCCACCACCCGGGGACATGAAGCTCTCAGCCCATCCGCAGCATCATTTCGCCCAGGGACAGGATCTCGCACTAGACCCCCCTGTTTTTTCTCTCCAGACAGCCACGTGGGACATTCCCTGCCGCAAGGTGAGCTTTCTTGCCGGGGGCAGCTCAGGGGCGATGATCGGGAGACCCCGAATTCATTACGGGACACGGCCTCTCCCCCACACCTGTCGCAGGGGCCCCTCTGCCTCCTGCCCCACTCTCCTGGGCCATCCCTGGCGGCATCCCCGCACTGGTCCATGGGCTCCTCATGGGACGGATCCCATCCACGCCAAAGTGGCACAGCTTCACCGGGCACACAGACCACAGCCGCCTCTGCAGCTACAGCCCTCTGGGAATCTCCACAACCCTTTCAGAGGCCCCATCCCCTGCTCCTCTGTTTGATGAAGACTCTCGGCCACCCACTATGGCGGACTTACGCAACCTGATATGTTTGCTACCTTCCGAGGCGGACCTCTCCAGCTTTGCCGCTAACATCTTACAAGAATGTAAAAGAGAATTTACTCAAGTACGCTCAGAGATGGCCCTGATTGATACAAAGGTGGACTCCGTTAAACAGGACCATACATCCTTGTCTGCAGATGTTCAAACCTTGAAAGACAAAGTACAGTCCCATGACGCACAACTGCGCACTTTACAATACCACCTAGATGATGTTGAAAATAGAAGACGTCGCAATAATATTCGGATTAGGGGCCTCCCTGAGTCAATAACACAGGCGGTTCTTCTACCCACAATTGTGAAAATCTTCAATGATCTCCTGGGACGTTCACCAAGCTCCAACATCGAAATTGACAGGGCTCACAGGGCTCTGAGGCCCTCCAACCCTGATCCCTTGAAGCCAAGGGACGTCTCATTTGCAGAGTCCACTTCTACGCTATCAAGGAACAGATCCTGCTCAAAGCTCGACAGATATCCTCTCTGTCCTATAAAGGTGCCCCTTTTATTCTACTACAGGACCTTTACCGTCACACCCTGATCCAGCGTGCTGCCCTGCGTCCGCTCTTGAACCTCCACAAAGAGCGCGGCATTCCTTACCGTTGGGGTTTCCCTTTTGCTCTACTTGCTGGTCCCAAGGAACAAGTTGCCACCCTCCGGGACCCTACAGATCTTGCCCACTTTCTACAACAGCTGGACTTGCCACCGGTGGACTTGGGGCCCTGGCCGTCTCTCCTTCCACCTGTTCCTGTGTTGTCGGGACGACCTCGTCCATCACCTGCTGACGGCGCTTCTAGATCCTCTGCAACGACCTCAAGAGCAGGGCCGGTTCTAGGTAAAATGGGGCCCTGGGGCGGAAAACAATAAGGGCCCCCCCCCCACATGACACTTGCTGACTTTAACGTCCCGTATTGTAAACAAATGCGGGCTAGTACACTGGCACTGGGACGGGTGAGATGGTGCCTTGGATGGATCCGATTCAGTTTAATCAACCAACCTACCAGTAACTGGCCCCCTCTTCCCCTCCAAATGCACATTTCTCCAGTCCAACTGTCCAAACAGAACCAGGGCGGGCTAGTACACTGGCACGGGTGAGATGGTGCCTGGGATGGACCCCGATCCAGTTTAATCAACCAACCAGTTACTGGTAGGTTGGTTGATTAAACTGGATCGGATCCATCCCAGGCACCATCTCACCCGTGCCAGTGTACTAGCCCGCCCTGGTTCTGTTTGGACAGTTGGACTGGAGAAATGTGCATTTGGGGGGTGTGAGGGGGCCAATTACTGGTAGGTTGGTTGATTAAACTGGGTCGGATCCATCCCAGGCACCATCTCACCTGTCCCAGTGCCAGTATACTAGCCCGCCCTGGTTCTGTTTGGACAGTTGGACTGGAGAAATGTGCATTGGGGGGGGGGGGGGGGGCAGTTACTGTAAGTACCAGTAACTGCCTCCCCCCCCGCCCCCCAAATGCACATTTCTCCAGTCCAACTGACTCCAAACACAAACAGAACCAGGGCCGCAGCCCGCAGGGCGGGCTAGTAGTACACTGGGACGGCCCGGACGGGTGAGATGGTGCCGGACTAAGTAAGTCATTGAGTGGGAAACACTGGGAATGGTATGGATGGATCATGGATCCGATCCAGTTTAATTAACAACAAAACAATATAACCAATGAATTATGACCCTACCAGACAGTCAGTGGAAGTTTGGAACTTGGCTGTGGGCTGGCTGCCTTCTGTCTGTGGGCGGCGGGCCTTCCCTGGCGCTGCTGGCAGAGTCAGACTGGGCTCTGGGCTGTGGCTGTCTGGCTGCCAAATGCCAATGGCGCTTGCTTGCTTAATTGCTGCTTGCTCCTTGCCTCAATGCCTCCTTAAGTTCAATCCAGGGCGGGGGGGGCGGAGCCTGTGACAACGTACGTCAGCCAGACGCTAGACGTGCCTGCCTGTGTCGTGCATGCCGCTGCTCCAGTCTCGAATCTCTTAAAGAGACAAGCAGCGGCAGCGCAGCGCAGGCACAGTCAGGTGAGTCAGCGGCTGCCGGCGCCCGGCGGGGGGGCCCCTCCACTTGACTCCAGTCCAGACTCCGGACCAGCCCAGTTAGTTTTAATTTATTAATTACATTACTGCGGCGGCGCGGTGTCTCTCCAGACACAGGCACACAAATTCACTATAGAATTATTCAATTAGTAGTTGCGGCCGGGCCGGCGCTGGGGGCCCCTAAGGAGTCGGGGCCCGGGGGCAATTGCCCCCCCTTGCCTCTATGGTAGCGCCGGCCCTGCTCAAGAGGACGACGTCAGAAAAGACCAAGCAACCTGAGACGCAGATCCCCACCCCACCTCATCACCTGAGGAGCTTCCTGCGATACCTGCCTGGGACTACTAAGGCCTCTACACACTAATCTCTCCATGTTGATCCTCGAATACCTGCCTATCCTCTATATCTGTTTTCTTGCTCTCAAACAGCTGGTGATCTTAATTTCCTATCTGTACCTGCCGGAGCTGTGGTAGGTCGGCTCTTGTCTGGCTGCCACTTTTCCCCAAAATAATCGGAGACTCTCCCTGGGAGTGACATAGCCCCGAGTGATAGCCTCTTTAGACCTTTTGGTCATTCAAACCACCTTATCTCTCTTTCTGTGTTTTTCTATTTTCCTTTATTCCTCTTACTCTTAATCGTCCCCTTTCTTTTTGTTTTTGTCGGTCGTCTCCCCCCTCCCTCCTTGTGTTTTTTCCTCTCCCACAGTAATGGTGACATTGAAGATCACATCATTCAACGTGAAAGGTCTCAATACTCCCGAAAAAAGGGCCCAGGTACTCCACCACTTTCATCGCCAAAAGGTACATGCTGTTTGCTTTCAGGAAACACACTTTAGGGAGGGTAGCGCCCCGAGTATACGACATCGTCACTACACAACCTGGCACTTTGCAAACAATTCGGTGAACAAGACAAAAGGAGTCGCCATAGCGATCCACAAGTCCTTACCTCACCAAGTGCTGGGATGTACTGTCGATCCGGATGCAAGATACCTGGTCCTTGCACTACTTATTGGGGGACAAGAACTAACCTTTCTTAACGTGTACGCTCCCAACCAAAATCAAGCGCCCTTTATCATAGACCTAATTGACAAAATCACACCATTGATCCGGGGGACTATCATACTATGTGGTGACCTTAACCTGACTCTTGACCCTACGCTTGACAATTCAACTGGGCACACATCCCTCACATATTCCACTATTAAGAGGGTCAAGCAGGCATTGCTTCAGCTACAATTACGAGACCCCTGGCGTCTCCAACACCCAGCTGACAAAGATTACACCTTCTATTCTGCCCCCATGACTCCTATAGCCGTATTGACCACATCCTTGTTCAGCAACCGGCCTTATCCTGGCTTGATTCCACACAAATAGGGAACATTCTGTGGTCAGACCACGCCCCCATATACTGCTCCCTGAATCTGCCCTTTCTTACCAGACAGAAATGGACTTGGCGGCTGAATGAAAATATCCTTCTTGACACGGGATGTGCTGCTGACCTTACAAGCAGTATAACAAACTTCTTGTCAGATCACAAAGAGGATACTACCCCGCTCCCGGTCCAGTGGGAGGCCTTGAAATGTGTTCTTCGAGGTGTTCTCATTAAACATGGCTCCCGTCTCAAGAAGGACAAAGCCCACTCCCTTAAACTTGCTCTGCAAAAAGTTACCTCCCTGAAATTTGCCCACAAACGAGCACTTACCCTGCAAACTCCCCATGACCTCCAGAATGCCCGCATGGAAGCTAAACGCCTATTGGAGGCATCCTGTAAACGTATGATACAAATATGCAGGAGTAAATTCTATGAATATGAAAACAAAAGTGGGCGTATGGTGGCAAGGGCTCTAAGGGGAAGACTGGCATCCTCCCACATTCCCGCTGTCAAAAACTCTCAAGACCGTATGGTACACACCACCACGGACATTGCGGCCGCCATTCACTCCTTTTACTCGAAGCTCTACGACCTACCCCAAACATCTTTACAAAAAGTAGGTAACCCCCCCGATCCTCCTACTTCCCAAATTATCCACACTTGACTCTTCCACTCTGGAGACCCCATTCACACAGACACTGAACTCCAAATAGTTCTTAAATCTCTCCCGGGTGGTAAAAGTTCTGGCCCCGATGGGTTCACAGCTAGATTTTACAAGGCTTTCACTTCCAACTTTCCCCTATTCTGCTCCAGGTCTTCAATGGGGTGTCTCCTGGGCTCCCATTCCCGGTGCAGGCCACTGAGGCTCATATCACTGTTATCCCGAAATCGGGAAAGGACCCGCACCTATGTGCCAGCTACCGTCCTATCTCTCTTTTGAATATAGATCTTAAGATTTTTGCCAAATTGATGGCAAATAGATTGAATACTTACCTACCTTCATTGATCTGCAATGACCAGGTTGGGTTTGTGCCGGGAAGTGAGGCCCGGAATAACACTCTCAAAACCCTAGATATCATCCACTATGCTAAATCAAAGACGATCCCCCTCATGATACTTTCCTTAGATGCAGAAAAGGCCTTTGACCGGATATCTTGGCACGCCATCCAGGAGGTTCTCTTACACATAGGCCTGGGCCCGATATTCCTGTCAAAGATCCTGACACTATACCAACACCCCACAGCTAGAGTTAAAGTAAATGGAGCCCTTTCTCCCCCCCCTTCCCAATCCATAATGGGACACGGCAAGGATGCCCACTATCCCCCTTGCTGTACGTCCTGGTCATGGAGCACCTTCTGGCCTCCATTCGTGCCAATTTAGATATCTCGGGAATAAAGATTGGATCGCAAGAATATAAATATGCGGCGTTTGCCGATGATCTCCTTCTCTACATAACCAATCCACGCATTTCTTTGCCATCTTTGCTTCGGGAGATATCTCTCTTTGGTGCTTGGTCCATATTCAAAATTAACATGTCCAAATCAGAGGCCCTTAATGTCTCTTTGCCACACAGCCTGACCCCCTCCCTTAAGGCATATTTTGCCTTTGCTTGGCCACCAAATGGTATAACATACCTGGGGATAAAAATGACCGCGGATCTCTCACGGCTCCACAAATTGAACTTCATACCTCTTCTCCAACACTTCCAAAAAGACCTAGATGGCTGGTGCAAACGAGATTTCTCCTGGTTTGGTAGGATCAGTATATTAAAGATGACCCTTTTACCAAAACTAATGTACCTTTTACAAACCATCCCCCTTCGCATCCCATCCACATTCTGGTCCCAACTTCGCAGATGTTTCACGCAATTTGTGTGGGCGCCCGGCCGGCCGCGATTAAAATTGGAGATAATGACTCGCACCAAGGAAACTAGAGGGGTGGGTCTCCCAGACTGTCGACTATGCTACCACTCTACAGCCTATGCCCGATTGCTGGACATGACGCGCACTGACACATCCAAATCATGGGTGCAAATCGCGCGGGACTCCTCACCGTGTTCCGTAATAACCCTCCCATGGTTGGTGGGCTCTCTATGCCATACATTATCACAACTGTCCTTCTCAGCCTATCACACCCTTGCAATCTTAGCATCCATAGGTCGACCCACTTCATTGATTGACCCCAAAGGCCCTCTGGTACCGGTAACTGACCACCCCAGATTCCTTCCAGGACACTCATCCCGACCCTTTCTTCAGGGCACGAGAGCCCGCCAGATCAGGTTCTGGCATGTCTTCTCCGGCCCCATGCTAAAACCTCTGTCCCAAATATTAGAAACCCCATTAGCTCGTAACTTATTTGAGTATCTGCAGCTTCAGCATTTCTACCTCTCTTTAAGCAAGACTCACACCCTAGCCCGAAAACTCACTGAGTTTGAGCAGATGTGTGTTTCTCCCTCAGCGGTCCTACATATCCTCTGTGTACAGGCTGCTGATACACCGACGATCCTCATGCCTTCCTCCATATTGTCAGGCCTGGAAGCGGGATCTGGGTAATCACTATACCCCAGTCCAATGGAACAAATGCTTCCTCCTATCGCACAAATCAACAATTTCTGCCAAAGCTCAAAAAACGAGCTAAAAAATTGTATCTAGATGGTATAGAGTACCAGCGTTACTCCACAAATGGTTCCCGACAGTGTCGGATCGTTGCTGGTGGTGTCTCACGGAGAAAGGCACGATGATCCACGTGGGGTGGAATTGTAGCGGCCTACGCCCTTTCTGGAACTTTGTCCACAAAACAATCAAGGAAGTCACGGGGGTCCCCGTTCAAAATTCTCCAGAAGCCCTACTGCTGTTCGACTGTGTCCTGAATGTCCCAGCATATAAGAAATCCCTCCTAAAATATATGGTACAGGCGGCGAAAGCGGTGATTCCCAGGCATTGGAAATCCACCTCTCCTCCCTCACCCGAGGAATGGTTTGATGAAATCGCCCTGTATCAGAGACTGGAGGACCTCATCAGTATTATGCCTGCAGACACCTCACGTTATATCAAAACATGGAGCCCCTGGGAAGCCTTTCGCTCCTCGAACTCATTTAGGTATGCACAGGTCTAATCTCTTCAAGGGAAACTGCAGCCTCTTTCCCATTTCCCTCCTTCCCTCCCCCCTGCCCCTTTGTCTAATGTCTTATCTGTATGTCTCCTCTCGTACATTTTATGTCCACTAATATAGAGCAACCAAAAATCATATGTACCCTAAACTAGTATGAACAATACTGCCACCCTATCCCGTAGTTTCTAAAATGGGGTCACTTTTATGGAGTTTCTACTCTAGGGGCGCATCAGGGGGGCTTCAAATGGGACATGGTGTAAAAAAAAACAGTCCAGCAAAATCTGCCTTCCAAAAACCGTATGGCATTCCTTTCCTTCTGCGCCCTGCCGTGTGCCCGTACAGCGGTTTACAACTGTCACAGCCACTATCTCTGGCTGTGACCTTCCGTTCTTGCTTGTTCGGCGCTCCTCGCTGAAGTTCTGTTCCTGTGTGTCATTTGTGGTTCTGTATGGGTTAACTCCCCTGTGTTCCTATTAGGAGTTAATCCTCTGTCTGCTCCATGGGTGTGGTCTCTCTGCTGCACCCATGGAACCTGTATATAAGGCTGAGGTTTCCTCAGTTCTGGGTCAGCTCTCCAGGTGTGTGTTGTCTGTCCTGCTCCTGTTTTGTACTCTGTCTCCCATGCTGCTGACCCATGGGATCCGTGTCTGTCTGCCTGTGCTCTGTGGGTTTCCCTACTTGTTCATTTGCGTCCTTTTCCCTGTCTTTCTGTTCTGCCAGTTATGTTTTAGTTACCTTGTGTTTATTCTGATGTCTGTGTTCAGCAAGCTTTTGCAGCAGAGTGGCATGACAAGGCCATGCAGTTTAATACTGGTGGAGCAAGTCCTTCTCTGCTCATTGCCACTCCTGCTCCCTTGCATGAACTCCTGCTTGTGTTATTATTTGCCCTGTTTCGTATTTACCTGTCTGTTATGTTTGCCTATGTGCCGTCGGTACCTTCTGGTACCTGTTGTCCATTCGCTCCTGCTGTCACTGTCTAGGTCACGCTCCAGAGTGGACCCTGGCAACTTTCTGCGGCTAAGTCTAACCCTACCATCTAGGGCTCTAGTGAAAACCAAGGAGTTGCTTAGTTACGCCCCTCTGGAGTATTACTAGACAGTGGCGCAGTGGGGGTTTTCTCCCACTGTGCTGACGGTATATAGAGCTCAAGTTTTGTCTGTGCTGCCTTCCCTGTTTTGTTTGTGCAATAAACTCTCTTATGTGTCTGTACCTGATTTCCATCCGTTTATTGCATGACGACGCGGTGGTCTCTCCGGGGACCTCCAACTCGTGACAACAACCACATATGGGGTGTTTCTGTAAACTACAGAATCAGGGCCATAAATATTGAGTTTGGTTTGGCTGTTAACCCTTGCTTTGTAACTGGAAAAAAAATATTAAAATGGAAAATCTTCCAAAAAAGTGAAATTTTGAAATTGTATCTCTATTTTCAATTAATTCTTGTGGAACACCTAAAGGGTTAACGACATTTGTAAAATCAGTTTTGAATACCTTGAGGGGTGTAATTTCTTAGATGGGGTCACTTTTATGGAGTTTCTACTCTAGGGGTGCATCAGGGGGGCTTTAAATGGGACATGGTGTCAAAAAAAACAGTCCAGCAAAATCTGCCTTCCAAAAACCGTATGGCATTCCTTTCCCTCTGCGCCCTGCCGTGTGCCCGTACAGCGGTTTACGACCACATATGGGGTGTTTCTGTAAACTACAGAATCAGGGCCATAAATATTGAGTTTGGTTTGGCTGTTAACCCTTGCTTTGTAACTGATAAAAAATTATTAAAATGGAAAATCTGCCAAAAAAGTGAAATTTTGAAATTGTATCTCTATTTTCCATTAATTCTTGTGGAACACCTAAAAGGTTAACAAAGTTTGTAAAATCAGTTTTGAATACCTTGAGAGGTGTAGTTTATAGAATGGGGTCATTTTTGGGTGGTTTCTATTATGTAAGCCTCGCAAAGTGACTTCAGACCTGAACTGTTCCCTAAAAATTGGGTTTTTGAAAATTTCAGAAAAATTTCAAGATTTGCTTCTAAACTTCTAAGCCTTGTAACATCCCCAAAAAATAAAATATCATTCCCAAAATGATCCAAACATGAGGTAGACATATGGGGAATGTAAAGTAATAACTATTTTTGGAGGTATTACTATGTATTATTATAGAAGTAGAGAAATTGAAACTTGGAACTTTGCAATTTTTTACAAATTTTGGGTAAATTTGGTATTTTTTTATAAATAAAAATGAATTTTTTTTACTTAATTTTACCAGTGTCATGAAGTACAATATGTGATGAAAATACAATCTCAGAATGGCCTGGATAAGTCAAAGCGTTTTAAAGTTATCAGCACTTAAAGTGACACTGGTCAGATTTGCAAAAAATGGTCAAGTCCTTAAGGTGAAATAGGGCTGAGTCCTTAAGGGGTTAAAGGATCTCCATTTTTTTTTTTTCAAAAACAGCTTCACTTGTGTCTATGGATAGTCTAGTATTGCTGCTCATTCAGATAATGCATCATATACAAGGGTCACTCTGTTTCTACATAAACAGATATACTTTTTCCTAAGCCCCCTTAAAATGGCTATACACATTTAAAGGGGATTTTCCAGGACCAGAACTAATTTATTATCAATATCAGATCATTGGGGGGGCTGACACTTAGCATCCCAACGATCAGCTCTTAGCAGCAGCTCCGGTTCGGGAAGTAAACAGTATACAGAACCTGAACACCACAGCACCATACACTGTTTAGTGGCCATTCTTGGGTACTGCAGCTCAGTGCCTATTCCAATGAATGGGAGCCAAGCTGTAGTAAGTGAGAACAGCCATGACACAGTGTACGAAGCTGTGATGTTTCGGCTCCATGCACTGTACTATAGGAACCTGTGGTCACCACTATCAGCCAATTGATGGGGGTGTCAGTTGACAGACCCCCAGTGATCTAAGCATAGATCATCAATATGTTGCAATGAAGTGTCAGAGGTGAAAAAATCTTTTATCACACTTGGTAATGACGTACAGGATTTTGCATCCACCATTTCATTTTCTGAAGTTCTGCCTGTGCATAATGTTCAGAATGATAGGCAGAGGCGCATAAAGGAGTTCAACATATGGCTTGGTAAATGGTGTCAAGAGCAAGGATTTGGCTTTGTTTCTCATGATAGCTCTACTTGGAATAGAAAGGAACTGTACAAAAAAGATGGTTTGCATCTTTCTCTCAAAGGAACAAATGTACTTAGTGAACAACTCCAAGAATTTGCGAAAGAGTATTTAAACTAGGAAGGGGGGGCAAAAGAGTGAAAATAAAAGAGTCCAATTGCCCCCCGAAACAATGCCAGAACAGGTCAGAAGCACAGAGGTTAAGAAATGATAAGCTCAGAGTCCTGTCTACAAATGCTCGCAGTTTAGGTAAAAAAATCAATGAACTTGGGTCAATAATGGCATCTGAGAATGTATATTTAGTGGCTGTTACGGAGACATGGTTTAATGAAAGAAATGACTGGGACATAACCATACCAGGGTACTCTTTATACAGAAGAGACAGAGAAGGCAAGAAAGGAGGAGGAGTGGCCCTGTATGTGAAAGATAGCATTAAATCTAACCTAATACAAGTTGGTGAGGCCAACATAGAGTCAGTTTGGGTTACGTTGCAGTTTGCTAACCATGCAGTAACTCGTGTAGGTGTGATATATAGACCACCTGGTCAAGTTAAAGAACTAGATGATCTACTAGTTGAAGAAATAGCTAAAATGACAATGAAAGGAGAAGTTATCATTATGGGAGATTTCAATCTTCCAGATATAAACTGGAAAACCAAAATAGCAAGTTCTACCAGGAGTACAGATATTCTAAATTCCCTACTGGGGTTATCTCTACAACAAGTGGTTGAGGAGCCAACCCGGAGGGAGGCCATTTTGGATTTGGTATTCACAAATGGGGATTCGGTATATGATGTCATTGTAGGCGAAACCTTGGGATCTAGTGATCACCAGTCAGTGTGGTTTAATATAAGAACTGTGAAAGAGTCCCACCACACAAAAACAAAAGTTTTAGATTTTAGAAAAACAGACTTTTCAAAAATGGAATTAGTCATAAATGAGTCCTTATCAGACTGGAACGGATTACATGGAGTCCAGGAGAAATGGGACTACTTAAAAGGTGCATTATTGAAGGCAACAGAAAATTGCATTAGACTTGTCAGTAAAAGCAAAAAAAGGAAGAGACCACTGTGGTACTCAGCAGAAGTGGCCCAAATCATTAAAAATAAAAAGCTAGCATTTTGTAATTATAAAAAAAAACAGAGCAATGAAGATAAGGAAATCTACAAGATTAGGCAGAGAGAGAGGCCAAGCAAGTTATAAGAACTTCTAAAGCGCAGGCAGAAGAAAAACTAGCTCAGTCTATGAAAAAAGGGGATAAGACATTCTTCAGATATATAAATGAAAAAAGGAAATTAAAACAAGGAATAACTAAATTAAAAACAAAGGACGGAAGGTATGTAGAAGAGAATAAAGGGCTAGCCGACTGCCTTAATGAATACTTCTGTTCAGTTTTTACAAAAGAAAAAGGAGAAGGACCTCCACTAGAAAGGATGACTAATAAATCATTTGATGCATGTATCTTTACAGAGGAAGATGTTCTAAGTTTGCTGTCTAAGGTGAAGACAAATAAGTCACAGGGGCCTGATGAGATACACCCAAAATTATTAAAAGAGCTTAGTGGTGAGCTGGCAAAACCGCTAACAGATTTATTTAACCAATCATTAGTAACAGGAGTCGTCCTGGAAGATTGGAAATTGGCAAATGTCGTGCCCATTCACAAGAAAGGTAGTAGGGAGGAATCGAGCAACTATAGACCAGTGAGTCTGACATCAATAGTAGGCAAATTAATGGAAACCCTATTAAAGGATAGGATTGTGGAACATCTAAAATCCCATGGATTGCAAGATGAAAAACAACATGGGTTTACTTCAGGGAGATCATGTCAAACAAATCTTATGGATTTTTTTTGACTGGGTGACTAAAGTAATAGACGGTGGAGGTGCAGTAGACATCGCATATCTAGATTTTAGTAAGGCTTTTGACACTGTCCCACATAGAAGACTTATCAATAAACTGCAGTCATTGAGCATGGACTCCCATATTGTTGAGTGGATTAGGCAGTGGCTGAGTGACAGACAGCAGAGGGTTGTAGTCAATGGAGAACATTCAAAACAAGGTCATGTTACCAGTGGGGTTCCACAGGGATCTGTACTGGGACCGATTTTGTTTAATATCTTCATAAGTGATATTGCAAAAGGCCTCGATGGTAAGGTTTGTCTTTTTGCTGATGACACAAAGATATGTAACAGGGTTGATGTTCCTGGAGGGAAACGCCAAATGGAAGAGGATTTAGGAAAACTAGAAGAATGGTCAGAACTCTGGCAACTGAAATTTAATGTGGATAAGTGCAAGATAATGCACCTGGGGCGTAAAAACCCAAGGGCAGAATATAGAATATTTGACACAGTCCTGACCTCAGTATCTGAGGAAAGGGATTTAGGAGTAATTATTTCAGAAGACTTAAAGGTGGGAAGACAATGTAATAGAGCAGCACGAAATGCCAGCAGAATGCTTGGATGTATAGGGAGAGGTATAAGCAGTAGAAAGAGTGAAGTGCTTATGCCGCTGTACAGAACACTGGTGAGACCTCACTTGGAGTATTGTGCGCAGTACTGGAGGCCATATCTCCAGAAGGATATAGATACTCTAGAGAGAGTTCAGAGAAGAGCTACTAAACTAGTACATGGATTGCAGGATAAAACTTACCAGGAAAGGTTAAAGGACCTTAACATGTATAGCTTGGAAGAAAGAAGAGACAGAGGGGATATGATAGAAACTTTTAAATACATAAAGGGAATCAACTCGGTAAAGGAGGAGAGCATATTTAAAAGAAGAAAAACTACCACAAGAGGACACAGTTTTAAATTAGAGGGGCAAAGGTTTAAAAGTAATATAAGGAAGTATTACTTTACTGAGAGAGTAGTGGATGCATGGAATAGCCTTCCTGCAGAAGTGGTAGCTGCAAATACAGTGAAGGGGTTTAAGCATGCATGGGATAGGCATAAGGCCATCCTTCATATAAGATAGGGCCAGGGACTATTCATAGTACTCAGTATATTGGGCAGACTAGATGGGCCAAATGGTTCTTATCTGCCGACATATTCTATGTTTCTATGTTTCTATGGACTGGACTACCCCTTTAAGAAAATTGCAAAAACTGAGAATTCAATACATTACTGTAGCTTTGAGATCAGGCAATGTATCACTACTTACACTGCATTTGTTTCGTCAAGTGTAATTTTAAACCCTTTCAATGCCCTCAGCGTAAGACGGGGTTTACCGCATCAGCTCTGGGAAAGGATGAGTTAATTAATCCTTAGGTGCCTATAAAACATCTCTGCTCTTGAAGTTACATGACTGGGACAGGACAAGGGTCACTGTGGCAAATGTAATTGATGTCCCAACATAAAATCGGATAGATAATCACATTGTAGCTCCTAATTGTGTCATTATAGGACAACATGATAAACAACCTCCGGCTACAGATTACTCCGCATTTTTGACACTTATTCCTCAAGGCTGCGACGTCCCCGATCAACAAATGTCAAGTGATATAATTTAATTTCAAGGCTGGTAGGAATGTGTTTATGTTGTGACCCGAGCCAGAGGATGCATAATGAATAATCCAACACTTAACGACTTGCAGAGTTTACCAGAATAAGGACGTATTGTCTGAAACGCGTAAACAAACACTGCATATGATGTGATTGTGTCTGCTGTCGAATATTGTGAAATAAAGGAGAAGTTTTTAAAGAGGACGAATATTGCTTTCTGGAGCCGTTTTTCCGTTATTTTCTACTTTACCAGAACATCAGCGACGAATTAATTCTTCTGACATTAGACAAATACAAAGGCAGCAGAATAGATAAATGGAGGATGCACTCCGTAATTTATATCTGCTTATTAAGGTACGACCACACAGCGCGGCCGTGCAGTGGCTGAGGTCCATCCAGAACCACGCAAAACCTGCATGACCATAACCTTAGGGGGGTTCAATTGATTTCATAGACAGGGCTGGTAATTGCTAGAGTAGGGGGAAAAAGGATAGCTCGCCTTGGTAACTGAGCTCCCTGCTCCACTTCCTAAGTTTTTTCTTCAAACAGTCTTTTCTACCAAGAAAAAAACAACATGCACTTAAAATGTTGAAAAGCACTGCCATAAAAAAAATATCAAATCATCAAAATCATTACCATAAAAATATAATTAAAAAATCATAGAAATTACATAAAATACACTATACCTAGACCATACTGTGTTTTCTGAAAATTCCCAAAAATGCTAAAAATAAATAAGCAATGCCATGAAACACTGTAAAATCCATATAAATGCTTTAAAACGCCATACCTAAAGCATGCTGTGCTTTGTAAAATAAAAAAAATGCTAAACACTGAAAAGTTCTGCCATAAAAACACCATAAAAACCGAAAGGTCGTAAAAAGTCATACCTAGAGCATGCTGGGTTTTGCAAAAATCCAAAAAATCCCAATAACACTAAAATGCAATGTCATAAAAAGACCTTAAAACCACAGAAACGCCACAATAAAAAACAATTTCTATAATCCACAATAGATTTAAAAATAACTTGGATGCATAAAAAAGTGAAGTGAAAAACAGCAAAAATATTATAAGTGCCAAAAAAGCCTTTGTGTGAAACAAATTTTCAAATATATGTCACGGCCTTTGGTGTGTGTGCGCTGTGACACTTACGCCACGCTTGCTGTTGCCTGTGGCAACGTGTTGCTGTTTCAGCATGCGGGGGCAATGTCATGGCCTTTGTGGTGTGTGCCGTGACATGGTTGCCTTGCATGTTGTTGCCTGCGGCTGGTGTGTGCACTTCCCCTTTCATTTGTTTCCTCCTCTGTCCTAGTGGGACATTGAGGTCTCCAGCGATGTCTTCTCTCCCTTACATGTGTTGTATGTTTGGTGTGGGGTTATGATTTGGTGTGTTGTAATGTCAAGCTTGGTGTTCCTTGTCTGGTATGTTTGGTGATATCTTCCAGCATGGTTGCTAGACTTCCTAGCCTGTATGCATTGCCACCTGGGGCTGCCATGCACCTTGAGGCATGGGGGTCCTGGCGGAGTCTGGTGTGCTGCATACCTAGTTGCTGTTACGGTGTCCTGTTTGGTGTTAGGGCTCCGGTATGTATTCACGAGTTCCAGTCGTGGTGGCAGCGGCAGGTATGTGTGTCGTCTTGTTTTCTTACCTGCCCATTCTCTTGCTGCATATTGTCTTTTCCTTTCCCTGCTTCTAGGCCTTTTGAGAGTCCAGTTCTTCAGTGTCCTGGAAGAACAGGGTGCCTCTCCTCAGCTCCTTTGTGAGGGATTCTCAGGGCGACTCAGGGCCTTAGGTATCCAGGGTATGAGCAGTCCTACCATCAAGGTCCGCTCATACGGTGAGGCGTCAGGGCTAGGTATAGGGATGCATTAGGAGGTGACCTGCTCCCTTATCCTTGTTTTCAGGCCTAGTTGCTTTCCTTATCCCCCAGTCATCGTATGGTGGGGGGTTTTCTCCACTCCCCGCCGTGACAATATAGCATTAGATCATTCTGAGTTAATAGAGGGGCATCACCCATTTAAGAACCCAGTCTATTAGTTGAAGTGGAGAGTTACTACAAAGAGCATCACACTAGGACCAGCAGATCTGTGTATTTGACAAACAACTCATTGATATCAATGAGAGCTGTGTAATACTGTTTTTTCTGTGGAGGCGCTATAGCAAAACTGAACACTTGCTGTTAGGTCCCATACAGATTATAGCTGATCACTGTCACCCCGCCCCAGTATGTCCTGCTAATGTGGGCTCCCAGTTGTCACGGACGTTCCTGTGACAGGTGCCAGGAGATCAGTGAGACTGGCAAGACGTGGTTTGATCTGACAGGTTCCTTGTGGATCAATCCTTGTCTGTGTTGTTTCTGGTGATGGCCACACCCCTTGCCTCAGGTGTTGCTTATGTGGTCATTTATACTTTTCTATTTATTGTGGCTTCTCCCACCATGCTGTGCGGTTTATAGCTTCAGTTTTGTTTTGGATAGCTGGTGTTTGGATCTCGGCAGAGTTCCTGTGCTTCCATAGCCATTTGAAGTTAAGTGTCTTCTTTCCCTTTTGTTTATTGTTTGGGTAATCTTGTGTTGCTCATTTCCCTGTCATTTGTGTTTAGGCCTGAGGGAGACTCCTGTTTGTCCTACCGTTTGGAGGAATAGGTTGTCTCATGTCCTGACATTAATACCAGGGTCCTACAGGGTGATTTAGGACTTTAGGTTCTTGTGTATGAACTCACCTACCTCCGGGGTCAGTTCATATTTGCAGTCAGTCAGGACTTTGAATAGGGTTTCTCTAGGAGGGGACCAGCTCCTTTACCTAGTTTGCAGGCCTTTTCCCCTCATCCCTTTCCCTCCTACGTTCAGTGTGGGTTTCCCATCCACACCGAAACGTGACACCAGTTCAGCTGCTTGCAGTGGAAGTAAGGGTGCATGCACATGACCTATGCTTGAGCACATGGAGTCCCTACCAAAAAGTTGCAGTATGCTCACAATAGTTGTGACTTTCATTGCAAGGTGTTGCACTCGTAGACCATCGAGACCACACAACAGTTGCAGAAACCTCTTATTACCATTGTTATGAGAACAGAACACTCTTTGGACTCCAAGCCTAAGGCTACGTACGGTAGCCTTAGACTTGGAGTAAAAACTACCGCGTGACACCATATTAGTAGTGGCAGTCACATTTTTAGAACCTATAAAGTTTCTGGGGCTATTCACATCCACTTCCCTCCAATTCAGAGCGAGTGTCAGCACGTACAAGTGGATGAGGAATTTTTTTCCGTACCCAGCATAATTGGTGATGCTATGGGGGACTCCTAATTTATACAGGTGCATTGTTGGGGGCCTTATTCATACAGGGGCACTGTTGGGGGGCCTTATTTATATAGGGGCACTGTAGGGGGCCTTTTTATACTAGGGGAACACTATTAGGGGGCATTTTATATACAGGGGGCACTATTGGGGGTATTTTATCTACAGGGGGTTCTATGGGGGTATTTAATATACAGAGGGCCTTTTATATACTGGGCCTGCTATGGAGGGCTTTATAAACACTGGGGGCACAGCGGGGGGGGGGGTCATTATAAATACCGGGGGCACTGTGGGGGTGTACTGAGCGGACTGCAATAGATGGGATGCTAAAATAAAAACAAATAAAATGTATCCGCTTTTAAAAACAATGAACTTCATCCGCGTTTTTTTAATGGCCATGAAAAACAGCTGCAAAACTGCTATTAAAAACTGACAAACGGCCAGGAAATGGATGCACACATGGATGCAGAATGGCCATGAAAAACTGACAGTGAGTCAGTTTTTAATGGGGTTTTTTTTTCTTCACTGATGTGTGAATGTAGCCTAACAAAAATACAGTATATAGATTTCTGAATAACATGTAAGGAGAATAATGATCAGAGAACATTTCTAAACATATCATAAATTGCTGTATATTCTGAGGAGTCAATACATACAGATCTTTCTGCTGTGTTTGCAAAGGAGCTGGTTCGAGCAAATTGGCCCCAGGACATTTCTTCAAATAAGAAGATATTTGTTTATACAAGAAGTGAAACAGTTGTTCAACTTCTCATTCTGAAACGTCCCTGCAAATATTTGACCTAAAATCTCTAATATTGTAATCTAAAATAATCTAATATTTTGCTGTGTATTACTTCTAAAATAAGATTATCGTGTATCTATTGGACATTGTTCAGAAAATCATTCTACTCTTTCTATCTATCTATATACAGTCAGGTCCATAAATATTGGGACATCGACACAATTCTAACATTTTTGGCTCTATACACCACCACAATGGATTTGACATGAAACGAACAAGATGTGCTTTAACTGCAGACTGTCAGCTTTAACCACCTCCCGTCTGCCCATTGACTATAAACGTCCAGGAGGTGGATCTCTATTTCTGATAGCACGTTTTAAAACGTCCTGCAGCTTTCCCTCCTGTGCTCTGCCCCTGTACATAGAAACTCCATGACTAAGCTCCCTCCTGACAGCCAAGAACATGGAGCTTTACCCTGAGACCTTTTTTGCTGGTCTCCAGGCTTTTGCTGGTCTCCAGAGATCGGAACATTTACACTCACCCAGCAGCTGTTTTCACTGGAGTCTAATCAGCACGATCTCCAGGACATGTGACTGTCTGAGCCGGGAGAGTGCAGGAGCTGTCAGGTCTTTCAGAGACCTTGATCAGCCCTGCACTGAGGCTGTACAGCTCTGTATTCTGCTGTACAGCCTCTCTGGGGGTGCATTTCTCCTGTAACTGGGGCTACTATGTCAGCCCCAGTTATAGGAGAAATCAACAGTGAAAAGAAAAAAAAAAAAAAGTGAAGTTAAATGACACCCAGAGGTCTTGTATGACCTTATGGGGGACGCAAAGTGTAAAATAAAAAAATAAAAAAAAAAATGTTAAAAAAAAATTAAAAATTAAGTTTTCACATGTAAAAAAAAAAATTCCCCAAGTAAGGAATAAAAAAAATAATAAAAAAATAGAAAAAATAAAATAAAATAGACATATTTGGTATTGCCGCGTCCGTGATGGTCGGCTCTATAAATATATCACATAATAGACCCAGTCCAATAATCACCATAAAAAATAAAAATAAATAACTGTCAAAAAAAGCCATTTTTGTCACCTTACATCACAAAAAGTGCAACACCAAGTGATCAAAAAGGCGTATGTCCCACAAAATGGTACCAATAAAACCGTCACCTCATCCCGCAAAAAATGAGCCCCTACATAAGAAAATCTCTCAAAAAATAAAAAAACTATAGCTCTTAGAACATGGAGACACTAAAACATCATTTTTTTGGTTTAAAAAATGCTATTATTGTGTTAAAGTGAAATAAATGAAAAAAAGTATACATATTAGGTATTGCCGCGTCCGTAAAAACCAGCTCTATAAAAATATCACATGAACTAAACCCTCGGGTGAACACCGTAAAAATAAAAAAATAAAAACTGTGTCAAAACAAGCAATTTTTGTCACCTTACATCACAAAAAGTGCAACACCAAGTGATCAAAAAGGCGTATGTCCCGCAAAATGGTACCAATAAAACCGTCACCTCATCCTGCAAAAAATGAGCCCCTACATAAGAAAATCTCTCAAAAAATAAAAAAACTATAGCTCTCAGAACATGGACACATTAAAACATAATTTTTTTGTTTTCAAAAAGGCTATTATTGGGTAAAACTTTAATAAATAAGAAAAAGTATACATATTAGGTATCGCCACGTCCGTAACAATCTGCTCTATAAAAATGTCACTTGACTGAACCCCTCAAGTGAACGCTTTAAAAATAAATAAATAAAAACTGTGCTAAAACAACAAATTTTTTGGTCACCTTGCCCCATAAAGTGTTATAATTAATGATCAAAAAATCATATGTACCCAAAAATAGTACCAATTAAACTGGCACCTTATCCCCTAGTTTCCAAAATGGGGTCACTTTTTGGGAGTTTCTACTGTAAGGGTGCATCAGGGGGGCTTCAAATGGGACATGGCATCTAAAAGCCATGTGGAGTTCCTTTTCTTCTGCGCCCTACCATGTGCCCATACAGCAGTTTATGACCACATGTGGGGTGTTTCTGTAAACTGCAGAATCTGGGTAATAAATATTGAGTTTTGTTGTGCTGTTAACCATCGATGTGTTAAAGAAGAAATTGGATTAAAATGGAAAATTTTCCAAAAAAGTGAAATTTAAAAATTTGATCTCCATTTTCCTTTAATTCTTGTGGAACGCCTAAAGGGTTAACAAAGTTTGTAAAATCGGTTTTGAATACCTTGAGGGGTGTAGTTTCTACAATGGGGTCATTTATGGGGGTATCCACTATGTAGGCCCCACAAAGTGACTTCAGACCTGAACTGGTCCTTAAAAAGTGGGTTTTGGCAATTTTCTTAAAAATGTGAAGAATTGCTTCTAAACTTCTAAGCCTTCTAACGTCCTAAAAAAATAAAATGACATTTCCAAAATGATGCCAACATAAAGTAGACATATGGGGAATGTTAAGTAATAAATATTTTATGAGGTATCACTTTCTGTTTAAAAAGCAGAGGAATTGAAATTTAGAAAATTGCAAATTTTTCAAAATTTTTGGTAAATTTGGGATTTTTTCATAAATAAAGGTGAAATATATTGACTCAAATTTATGACTATCATGAAGTACAATGTGTCACGAGAAAACAATCTCTGAATGACTTGGATAAGTAAAGGCGTTCCAAAGTTATTACCACATAAAGTGAGATAGGTCAGTTTTGCAAAATTAGGCCTGGTCAGGAAGGGGGCAAATGGCCCAGATGTCAAGTGGTTAATTTGAGGGTATTTACATGCAAATCAGGTGAACGGTGCAGGAATTACAACAGTTTGCATATGTGCCTCCTACTTGTTAAGGGACCAAAAGTAATGGGACATAATAATAATCATAAATCAAACTTTCACTTTTTAATACTTGGTTGAAAATCCTTTGCAGTCAATTACAGCCTGAAGTCTGGAACGCATAGACATCACCAGACGCTGGGTTTCATACCTGGTGATGCTCTGCCAGGCCTCTACTGTAACTGTCTTCAGTTCTTGCTTGTTCTTGGGGCATTTTCCCTTCAGTTTTGTCTTCAGCAAGTGAAATGCATGCTCAATCGGATTCAGGTCAGGTGATTGACTTGGCCATTGCATAATATTCCACTTCTTTCCCTTAAAAAACTCTTTGGTTGCTTTTGCAGTTTGCTTTGGGTCATTGTCCATCTGCACTGTGAAGCACCGTCCAATGAGTTCTGAAGCATTTGGCTGAATATGAGCAGATAATATTGCCCGAAACACTTCAGAATTCATCCTGCTGCTTTTGTCAGCAGTCACATCATCAATAAATATAAGAGAACCAGTTCCATTGGCAGCCATACATGGCCACGCCATGACACTGCCACCACCATGCTTAACTGATGAGGTGGTATGCTTATGATCATGAGCAGTTCCTTTCCTTCTCCATACTCTTCTCTTCACATCACTCTGGTACAAGTTGATCTTGGTCTCATCTGTCCATAGGATGTTGTTCCAGAACTGTGAAGGCTTTTTTAGATGTCGTTTGGCAAACTCTAATCTGGCCTTCCTGTTTTTGAGGCTCACCAATGGTTTACATCTTGTGGTGAACCCTCTGTATTCACTTTGGTGAAGTCTTCTCTTGATTGTTGACTTTGACACACATACACCTACCTCCTGGAGAGTGTTCTTGATCTAGCCAACTGTTGTGAAGGGTGTTTTCTTCACCAGGGAAAGAATTCTTCGGTCATCCACCACAGTTGTTTTCCATGGTCTTCCGGGTCTTTTGGTGTTGCTGAGCTCACCGGTGCGTTCCTTTTTTTTAAAGAATGTTCCAAACAGTTGTTTTGGCAACGCCTAATGTTTTTGCTGTCTCTCTGATGGGTTTGTTTTGTTTTTCCAGCCTAATGATGGCTTGCTTCACTGATAGTGACAGCTCTTTGGATCTCATCTTGAGAGTTCACAGCAACAGATTTCAAATGCAAATGGCACACTTGAAATGAACTCTGGACCTTTTATCTGCTCATTGCAATTGGGATAATGAGGAAATATTACACACCTGGCCATGGAACAGCTGAGAAGCCAATTGTCCCATTACTTTTGGTCCCTTAACAAGTGGGAGGTACATAAGCAAACTGTTGTAATTCCTACACCGTTCACCTGATTTGGATGTAAACACCCTCAAATTAAAGCTGACAGTCTGCAGTTAAAGCACACCTTGTTTGTTTAATTTCAAATCCATTGTGGTGGTGTATAGAGCCAAAAATGTTAGAATTGTGCCGATGTCCCAATATTTATGGACCTGACTGTATTTGCAGCGGGTGGCTCCCCAGGGGAGATCGGGTCCTAGTGTTTAGGAATGCCGACTGGAGATGCGACACTAATAGTTTGTGTCACAGTGCTCCTACCTGGATATTGTTGCTCCCCGGGGTTAGGCTCCATAGCAACAAAGGAGTTTTAGATGGCGGAGTAAGTAGAGTCCAGACTTGGTAAAGTTCAACGGTTTTTACTTGAATAAACTTGCAATAAGCTTGTGTCATCCAAACAAACTTTATCTTTTTCTTGGCTACAGCAGGCTAAGGGTAAACTGGCATGTGAACTTGAATACTTTGCTTTATCTGTCTGCTGCTGTGCTGATCTCTGGCTTCAGTCTGGTTCCTATCAGATTCAGTTACTGTTTCTTATGAGAGTTGGGTATCCTGTGACCTGTTTTGCTGAGTAGGGTGTCTTTGGCACCATTTTTCCTCTCAGAGGTACTAAGGCACTTTATATGTCAGGAGTGTGCTGCTCTCTGAGCTACTTTCCCAAAGTTCCTGCAGCAGTGAGGGGGAAACGCTCCCTCACCCCAACATGCTGATTTACTCTCTCGCTCCAACTCTCAACTCCACTCTCTCAACTCTCTCTCTACAGCATCCTGTAACCTCTCCCTTGGTAGGAAACGGGACTAGCCCACTTATGCCCAAAAGATAAGCTAATCCCAGTATATACCACTAAATCTCTGCTGGTAACAGGGCTTATCTGTGGTAACTGGGCAGCAAATTTTCAGCCTCCTTGCTGTGCCACCCGAGTGGAATGAAGCAGTATATGATGCCCACTGAAATGTATGTATGTGCTAGGAAACTGAAAGTCGGCACTGGCAGCCACTGTGTATGATAGCTAATAGATAATGGTCCTCCTGTATGAGATTCCTAATAGTGAACTTAGAAATGGCTTACTAGTCCAGACAACCTTTATCCTGTAGGCATGGGTCATTTATTGCATGGTTTGATGGGAAACAGAAATGATGTTTGACAGATATGTACAGTATTATGTCGTTTGTCGACCTAAGGCTTCATTGCTATGTACATGGAGTCTGTACAGTACTATATAATGCTACAGAATAGTAGGCACTTCATGTGCCACTGTATTACAGATGTACGATCCAGTGAGTTATTCTGATTGCTTATTGGAGTCGGGAAGGAATTTTTTCCCCCTTTAAATGGGGAAAATTGGCTTGTACCTCACAGGGGATTTTTGCCTTATTCTGGATCAACTTGCAGGATAACAGGACGAACTGGATGGTCAGATGTCATTTTTCGGCCTTATATACTATGTTACTATGTTACTGTTCATTAGAAGTTATGGGTTCTTAGTTTCATGATCCATACCATTTACTTATTAAAGTTTATTCTAAAGGAACAAAAGACCCTTCCTAGGTTCAATGGAGAATGTTAACATATGGTCCCATAGAGGTATAACTTTAAAGAAGAGAGCAGAGCCTTTAGTTATAACAGTAACGCCCCCCTCCCCCCGCTGCTCCTTGAGGTTCATTTGCATGTAATAAAACATCATTTTTCGCAGCAATACGGGGCACACATGAATATGGGACCAACAGATGCCTTCAGCTGCCAAGCGCACATGGAATAGGTCAGCCAAACTCCTAGTTACAAATCTGCTGACAGATGCCCTTTAAAGAAGTTCTCTGGAAATAATGATTTTTTTGCAAGTGTCCCCAGCCTGCTTCTGTAAAGAGAAGAGTCATACTCTGGTCCTCCTCGCTGTCTCCCGCATGTCCATGTTCCTGTCCTTTCTCAGTGTTTACATCCGTCGGACACGGTCACATGCTCCGCTGCAGCCAATGACCGGCTTCAGCAGTGACGTGGCCACAAGCAGCGTGTGACATGCCCTTGCTTTCGGGGATGTAAATACAGCAAGGGTACCGTAACATAGACATGGGGAGGCAGCAAGGAGGACTGGAGTGGTGGGGAGCAGGTAAATATGAATCATCTGTTTACAGAGGTAAAATCATTATTCCCAGAGAACCCCTTTAAGCTCCTGGGTCCCAGTGCAAATTCTGAAACACTCCACACCGGCTACCCAGTGTCACTTATAATATTACCATCTCCTAATATGACAGAAGCACTGTCTGTGACTGCATCTCCTATGGCTGCGTCCCATTTATCCATTACTGTTATCTACTTCCCTTTGTTACATGCACTTATCCAAAGACGCTAGGACCATGTGAAGCTTCTTTGACAATTTTCTAAAGTTTTATTTTTAGTGGGGTTTTTTTTCGACTAAACAATTTGGCAGAGTTAACCAACTCTTCCTGCTTGTTCTTCTATTTTGTGTGTTGTGTTCTGGAAATGATTGATGTTCTTGATATTAACTTAATTTTACATTAGGTTACTGCTGTCGTTCTACATAATCTCTGCAAAATTTAGAATAATTTTGTGCTGACTTCCACTCCTTCATTTTGGTTACAGGCGCATCTGTAGGAAATTATGCATTATCACAGTTTCTTTTAAAAGTTATTTTTTCAATTGTTGCCTAGCAACAAGTCCTTTGTTCTATCAGCATTATAAACTTCAGGAGCAGAGAAAGTAGAACATTCATTTATTAACATAATACGTCAACCTGAGGGTTCTCTCCAGCAAAAAAAAAAATATCTTGCGTATGTTTAGTTTAAATATCTCATTTTTTACATTCTATATTTTTTCAGGTCAACAGTTTGAACAAGTAATTTATTTTCTAGTGGATAATTGTCCAACTTTTGTGAATTCCTAATAAGAGTTTATTTAAATGCTGCATGCTATTAAAAGTTCTGGTGTTACATTTTGTACAGGATTACCAATAAATTGTGTATTGCCCACAGGTTATTACAATACAATATTAGAATAAAGACAGACTGGACAAGGATCAATGAAATGTCCTGCTTACTTATACTTTGTGACTTCCGTCTATCTCTTCTCATTCAATCTCTCTCTCACCTTCCGCTCAGGCTGCCAATTAATCATAAATCAAACCCTCAATAAAGTCCATGCACCCCAGAAACACTCTGTGACCACCAGCTAAATACCAGACCCTGTAGAAAAGCCATACACACTGTTGTCCAGCAGTCAGTTTATGAAAGGCTATGGATTATTTTAGAGCATACAAGAACCAAACTTCATTCAATGTTTAAGCTTTAATAGAACAGTTGCAGCACTTATCATAGTAAAAAAGAGAGGAAAAGTAAAATGATATACAAAAAACAGAGGACATAACACAAGCTGTAGTCTCATTTGCTTCCTTGAGGGTATGCAAATTGTGGTAAAGTGTATGGTAAAATGCTTCAAATTGTGTATATTTCATCCAAAGCTGGGTGAGATAAATGAAATCCACAAAGCTGCAGTGGGTAGGTTGGCATTGGGATCTAGCGGCCATTATTAGTACCAAGGCAGAACCTACTTTAACCCCTTTAGGACACTGCCATTTTTCACCTTAAAGGGACTCTGTCACCAGTTTCTTACCCCCCTATTTAAAAATATGGTTATGTTCATGGAGCTCTAGCGATTCCTAATGTGGTCTTATAACCGAAATCCGTAGGCTCATTTTGTCTAAAAAACGTTATAACTAACCTGTCATTCATCTCACAAATGTGCCCAAGGGGATGATCATGTCTTCCAGATGCCGCCCGTACCCGCCGCCGTTTGTGCCCAGCTCCTCCCTTGCTGTCATCAGCGCCGCCTCAGAATCCTGTGTGACGCCTCCGGCTCCCTCACTCCCCCCTCCTTCTTCTCTAACATCCCGCGCGTGCGCACAGGCCTGTGCCTGATGCGCCCGTGCAGACTTCTCCGTTCGGCTTCATGGAGCGAAGTGCGCATGCGCCGGCAAGTGGTTGAGCGAAGTGCCGGCGCATGCGCACTTCGCTCCATGAAGCCGAACGGAGAAGTCCGCACGGGCGCATCAGGCACAGGCCTGTGCGCACGCGCGGGATGTTAGAGAAGAAGGAGGGGGGAGTGAGGGAGCCGGAGGCGTCACACAGGATTCTGAGGCGGCGCTGATGACAGCAAGGGAGGAGCTGGTCACAAACGGCGGCGGGTACGGGCGGCATCTGGAAGACATGATCATCCCCTTGGGCACATTTGTGAGATGAATGACAGGTTAGTTATAACGTTTTTTAGACAAAATGAGCCTACGGATTTCGGTTATAAGACCACATTAGGAATCGCTAGAGCTCCATGAACATAACCATATTTTTAAATGGGGGGGTAAGAAACTGGTGACAGAATCCCTTTAAGTACCAGGCCATTTTTAGCAAATCTGACATGTGTCACTTTATGTGGTAATAACTTTAAAACACTTTTACTTATCCAAGCCATTCTGACATTGTTTTCTCATCACATATTGTACTTCATGACAGTGGTAAATTTGAGCCAAAATATTTCATTTTCATTTATAAAAAACAAACAAAAACAAATTTACAATAAATTTGGAAAAATTTGCAAATTTGCAAATTTCAATTTCTCTACTTTTATAATAGATGATAATACCTCTAAAAATAGTTATTACTTTACATTCCTCACATATCTACTTCATGTTTGGATCATTTTGAAAATGATATTTTATTTTTTGGGGACGTTAGAAGGCTTAGGGTACTTTCACACTAGCGTTGTTCGGATCCGGCAGGCAGTTCCGGCAATGGAACTGCCTGCCAGATATGGCAAACCATATGTCGTTAGACGGATCCGGTGATATACTGGATCTGTCTCATTCGGTATCATCTGGAATCATTTAATTTTTTCAAAGATCAAAAGCAAAAAATAGCTCCTCCTATGTCCGGGCGCATGCGCAGACCGGAAAACTGGATCTGGCAATGCGGCAATTTCCAAAACACTTGGTACCGGATCCGGCATTAATAAATCTCTATGGAAATTAATGCCGGATCTGGCAAATGTGGTAGAGTTACGGAATTTGGGCCGGAAAAAATACTTTTGTCAAATAACGTACAAGGGACGAAACGGAAAACATCCTGATGCATACTGAACGGATTGCTTTCCATTCAGAATGCATTAGGACAAAACTGATGTGTGAAAGTACCCTTAGAAGTTTAGAAGCAAATCTTAAAATTTTTAAGAAAATTTCCAAAACCCAATTTTTTAAGGACCAGTTCAGTTCTGAAGTCACTTTGTGGGGCTTACATATTAGAAACAACCAATAAATCACCCCATTTTAGAAACTAAACCCCTCAAGCTATTCAAAACTTATTTTGCTAACTTTTTTAACCCTTTAGGTGTCCCACGAGAATTAAAAGAAAATGGGAATGAAATTTAAAAATTTCACTTTTAGCAGATTTAAAATTTTAATCTATTTTTTTTGCAACACATCAAGGGTTAACAGCCAAACAAAACTCAAACTCTATTACCCTGAATCTGGAGTTTAGAGAAACACCTTATATGTGCTCAAAAACTGATGTATAGGCACACACCAGGCTTCAAAGTAAAAGGAGCACAATATGGCTTTTGGAGAGCGGATTTAGCTGGAATGGTAATTGGGAGCTATGTTGCATATGAAGACACCCTGAGGTGGCCCTACAGTGAAAACCCCAAAAAGTGACCCCATTCTGGAAACTACACCCCTCAAGGAATTTTTCAACGTGTGTCGTGAGCACTTTGACCTCAAAGGTGTTTCCTAGAATTAGGAAACGTTTGGCAGTGAAAATGAAAAATTGCATTTTTTCACAAAAAAGTTGCTTCAAAGCCACATTTTTCACTTTCCCAAAGGGTAACAAGACAAAATGCACCCACAATTTGTTCGCCATTTCTCCCTGAATACGGCAACACCCCATATGTGCTCAAAAACTGATGCATGGGTGCACAGCAGGCTTCAGAGTGGAAGGAGCACCATATGGCTTTAGGAGAGCGGATTTAGCTGGAATGGTAATTGGGAGCTACCGTATGTCGCATATGAAGACACCCTGAGGTGGCCCTACAGTGGAAACCCCCAAAAAGTGACCCCATTCTGGAAACTACACCCCTCAAGGAATCTTTCAAGGTGTGTAGTCAGCACTTTGACATCAAAGGTATTTCCTAGAATTAGGAAACACTTGGTAGTGAAAGTAAAAAATTTTATGTGTTCCCCATTTTCTCACCTTTCAGAAAACACCCCATATGTGCGTGTATCCTGCTGTATGGGTGCACAGCAGGCAAACAGCAAAATATGGATTTTGCTGGCGGGCCTAAATTGGCAGACATGGATTTTACGTGCCATGTCGCATTTACAAAATTCCTGAGGTCCCCAGAAATTAAAAACCCCCAAGAAGTGACCCCATTTTGGAAAGAGCACCCCCGTACAAACATTTTAAGTGATGGAAAGGGCACTTTTGACCTAACAGGTGTTTCACAGAAATGAATATGTAGTGGTTGGTGAAAAGTGGATCTATAAGCTATGCGGACTAAATATAAGGTGGTAAAACTAAATGGTACATCATGGATGAAATTAAATTAATACTCCATGGATGAGTGGTAGATTTGAAAAAACTCCTGCATGCACAGGCCAGGTTTTTCAGGGCAGGTTTTGCAGTGGTAAATGGTGTCTTTCCTTATCCCCCTTTTTAAACACACCCTGCATTTTTTTTGGGTCCTTCCCTTCCTTTCTGTCTGGGGAACGTGACCTGAAAAATGTTGCCCTGGTACAACACAGGCACCATAACTTTCTGAAGTACTGGGACCCTCCCTGGCCTGGCTTTGAAAAATTAGGGCCTTGATAACCACCTCTTGGAACTGAAGGAAAGTTCCTGCGTGGCCTGCAGATTGAAATAGCACGTAGGCATTGCACATTGCCATCTGTACAATGTGTACGGCCAGCTTTCTGTACCACACTTTAGTTTTTCGTGTGGCATTGTAGGGCTTCAGAAGTTGATCTGAAAGATCCACCCCTCCCATGTGCCTATTTTAGTCCAGGATACAAACTGGTTTGGGGTAGTGGTTGTGGTACCTCGTACAGGAGCAGGGGAGTTGGTGTTAGTGTGAATGGTGGTCAGTACAAGGACGTCCCTATTGTCCTTGTACTTAGCCACCAGCATGTTCTCATGGAGGAGAGCCCTACTTTTGCCCATTCTCAGTGGTTGCCCTACCAGGGATCTAAGGAGGCCTCTCTGATTTCTGCGCACTGTGCTGCAAGCCGCAGTACCTCTGGCAGTTAGGGACATGAATAGGGGTATGCTGGTATAATAGTTATCCACATAGAGGTGGTAACCCTTATCCTGCAGTAGGTGCAGTAAGTCCAACACTATCTTCCCACTAACTCATAGGGTGGGGGGGCATTCTGGGGGTTCTATCCGGGAATCTTTCCCTTTGTAAATGTGGAACTTGTGGGTGTACCCGGAGCTACTCTCACAAAGTTTGTATATCTTTATGCCATACCTTGCCCGTTTGCTAGGCAGGTGCTGGCGGAATCTAATCCTCCCTTTGAAAACTAATGGGACTCATCTACGCTGACATTCTTATCTGGGTTGTACACCTTAACAAACTTGGTGTTAAAGTGGTCAATGACAGCCCTAACCTTGAACAGTCGGTCAAATGTTGGGTTGTTTTGGGGTGGGCACTGTGTATTGTCATTGTAGTGTAGGAATTTCCAAATTGACTCAAATCGCTTCCAGGTCATGGTCTTGCTGTAAATTGGAGTCTGGTAGAAAATGTCCGAACTTCAATATTGTCTAACGTTTGGCTTCTTTACTACGCCCATATGCAGCACGAGTTGCCAAAACTTCATCATCTCTGCTGCACGTACTGGGGTCCAACCTAGAGCTCTGGCATATGCCGATGTAGGGTTCTGAGCAATGAATTTTTGGGCGTATAAATTGGTTTGGGCCACCATTAAATGTACAAAATCTTCAGAGAAGCCCGCACAGTCAATCTGTATTCCGGAGCTGCCCTCAAAATCCGGAATTTGGGGCTGATAATCGTCAGGGGGTGGGGTCCATGTGGGCTCACTCTAGCGGGCTGCCTCAGCTGTTGTTCTGGGGCGCCTTCTAGAGGGTCCCTCATCAGCGATTGATGATGAGGGGGTAGAGGAGTAGAGTAAAGTGGCAGACTCAGTATCGGAGGCAAGCATGGAGTATGTCTCTTCGGCTGAGTACACTCGTTGGGACGGACGGGAGATTTTTATTTTATTGGGGTATGGAATGTGAAATGTATAAACCTTTATTTAGTATGAGGGGTGTATGTTGTGTTTTCACACGTAAAGGGGCTTGTAATAAATTTGAAATATAGAGAAAAAAAGTTGAGAAAAAAAGTTTTAAAAAAAATTGCAGGATGCATGCGCAAACCTACACTAACACTACCTAACTAAAATTGATTTATATATATATATATATATATATATATATATATATATATATATATATCTATATCTATCTATCTACATGGGGTGAAAAATCTGCACAGTAAACTGAGCAGACCGATCAGAAAAATTGATGTTTCTGATCAGCGCTTTGCAGGTGCAGGACACACGCACGCACACAAATATTATGTGCGTGAAAAAATCTACACTAACACTACCTAAAAATGATTTATTTTTAACACTAAATGTATTTTTGACAAAAAAAAGAAAACTGAGCACAAAAGCGATCAGTAAAAAAAATGGTACTTATTGGTTCTCAGGGCTGCAGAAAGCATGCAAGCTAACGTTTGGTGCGTTCGTGCAGACACTGCAGTATAAAAATTTACTGCAGATACAAAAAAAGAACATCTAAAATATATATACATACAGTGGATATAAAAAGTCTACACACCCCTGTTAAAATGTCAGGTTTCTGTCATGTAAAAAAATGAGACAAAGATAAATCATTTCAGAACTTTTCCCAGCTTTAATGTGACCTATAAACTGTACAACTCAATTGAAAAACAAACTGAAATCTTTTAGGTGGAGGGAAGATAATAAAAAAAAAAAAATGTGGTTGCATAAGTGTGCACACCCTCTTATAACTGGGGATGTAGCTGTGTTCATGACGATGAAAGGTATCCGGCCAAAAGAAGCGCTACCTTTGCGCTAAACGGCCGTCGCCGCCGACGCACACTGTGGCCATCCCGCCCCCCTGCCTGCGCAGCATGCTGTCTTATCTGCAATAAAAAGCAACCAGCAAAAGAACATTGGTGAGTGCCGCGTCTCTCTCTACCTTTCATCGTCATACCACTTTACCACGCTGAGCACCACCTCCTGCATGGTCTTCACAGGCGGCTGCCTTCCCTGGGTTCGATACGGACTTATATACATAGAGATGTATTCACGTAGTGCCGCTGAATTTTTCCTTTCCCTGCCTCCCTGCGCTACATGTAGCTGTGTTCAGATTTAAGCAATCACATTAAAAATCATGTTAAATAGGAGTCAGCATACACCTGCCATCATTTAAAGTGCCTCTGATTAACCCCAAATAAAGTTAAGCTGCCCTAGTTGAAGATTACAAAGGGCTTAATAAAATCTGCAAAAAGGAGATAAAATTAGTAAAGATACAAAACGAACAGCAGGTAGCAAAAGAAATGCTAAAAAACCTAGGTCTGAGCAGGTAGGTCCCCTAAATAATTGTAAAGGGGGGGGGGGATAATCACTGAAGATAAGGGAAAGGCAGAGTTCCTAAATAGTTTTTTTAGCTCTGTATATACAAAAGAAGAGAAAGGAGCTGTGGTGCTGGGGCTGTTAGTACATCCAGTGATATACTCAATTGGCTAACTGTAGATATGGTCCAAGAGAAATTAAATAAGGAAAATGTGAACAAGGCTCCGGGTCCAGATGGATTACACCCAAGAATGGTTAAAGAGCTCTGTTCAGTCATTGCTGTGCCCCTGTTTATAATTTTTAAGGATTCTCTAGGGACTGGTACAGTGCCAAGTGATTGGCGCAAGGCAAACGTGGTGCCCATATTCAAAAAAGGATCAAGGTCCTCCACAGGTAATTATAGACCAGTTAGTTTAACTTCTGTTGTGGGAAAAATGTTTGAAGGAATCTTAAGGGACTATATACAGGAGTATGTGACTATAAATAATATTATAAGTGATAACCAGCATGGGTTTACCAAGGACAGAAGTTGTCAGAATAACCTGATTTGTTTTTATGAGGAGGTGAGTAGTAGCCCGGACAGAGGGGCGGCTGTGGATGTAGTGTTTCTGGATTTTGCAAAGGCTTTTGATAATGTCCCTCATAGACGCTTAATAAGTAAAGTAAGGTCTATAGGCTTGGAAAGTATAGTTTGTAATTGGATTGAAAACTGGCTGAAGGACTGTGTCCAGAGAGTTGTGGTCAATGATTCCTATTTAGAATGGTCCCGGGTTATAAGTGGTGTACCCCAAGGTTCATTTATTATTTAATGTATTTATTAATGATATTGAGGACGGGAGTGATTGGGCATCAACTTGGCAAATGAGGTTCAATGTGGACAAATGTAAAGTTATGCATCTTGGTAGTAATAATCTCTGTGCTTCATATGTCCTAGGTGATGTAGCACTGGGAGAGTCAATTATAGTGAAGGATTTGGGTGTCCTTGTGGATGATAGATTAAATTACAGCACACAATGTCAATCAGCTGCTTGTAAGGCCACCAGGATATTGGCATGGACTCGCGGGGCAGGGATGTAATTCTACCGCTTTACAAAGCGTTGGTGTGGCCTCATCTGGAATATGCAGTCCAGTTCTGGGCACCAGTACATAGAAAGGATGCACTGCAGCTGGAAAAAGTACAGAGGAGAGCGACTAAAATGATAAGGGAAATGGAGGGTCTTAGTTAGAATTGAATTTATTTAGTCTTGAGAAGAGACGTCTAAGGGGGGGACATGATTATCCTGTACAAGTATATAAATGGGCCATACAAAAAATACTGCGAAAAGCTGTTCCATGTAAAATGTGCTCAAAAGACAAGGGGGCACTGCCTCTGACTGAAGAAGAAAAAGTTCAGTCTCCAGAAGCGTCAAAGCTTCTTTACTGTAAGAACTGTGAATCTGTGGAATAGACTTCCTCAGGACGTGGTCACAGCAGGAACAGTGGACAATTTCAAAAAGGATTTAGACGAATTCTTAAAAGTCAAAAACCATTAATGCTTATGAAAACGTGTTGAAATCTGAGTCTCACTTCCTTCTGGGATCCGCGTCCCCACCTATCCCTTAGTTGAACTTGATGGACTTTGTCTTTTTTCAACTGTATTAACCACTTCAGCCCCCTTAGCTTAAACACCCTTAATGACCAGGCCACTTTTTACACTTCTGACCTACACTACTTTAACAGTTTATTGCTCGGTCATGCAACTTACCACCCAAATGAATTTTACCTCCTTTTCTTCTCACTAATAGAGATTTCATTTGGTGGTATTTCATTGCTGCTGACATTTTTACTTTTTTTGTTATTAATCGAAATTTAACGATTTTTTTGCAAAAAAATGACATTTTTCACTTTCAGTTGTAAAATTTTGCAAAAAAAACGACATCCATATATAAATTTTGCTCTAAATTTATTGTTCTACATGTCTTTGATAAAAAAAAATGTTTGGGTAAAAAAAAATGGTTTGGGTAAAAGTTATAGCGTTTACAAGCTATGGTACAAAAATGTGAATTTCCGCTTTTTGAAGCAGCTCTGACTTTCTGAGCACCTGTCATGTTTCCTGAGGTTCTACAATGCCCAGACAGTACAAACACCCCACAAATGACCCCATTTCAGAAAGTAGACACCCTAAGGTATTCGCTGATGGGCATAGTGAGTTCATAGAACTTTTTATTTTTTGTCACAAGTTAGCGGAAAATGATGATTTTTTTTTTATTTATTTTTTTCTTATAAAGTCTCATATTCCACTAACTTGTGACAAAAAATAAAAACTTCTATGAACTCACTATGCCCATCAGCGAATACCTTGGGGTGTCTTCTTTCCAAAATGGGGTCACTTGTGGGGTAGTCATACTGCCCTGGGATTCTAGGGGCCCTAATGTGTGGTAAGTAGTTTGAAATCAAAATCTGTAAAAAATGGCCGGTGAAATCCGAAAGGTGCTCTTTGGAATGTGGGCCCCTTTGCCCACCTAGGCTGCAAAAAAGTGTCACACATGTGGTATCCCCGTACTCAGGAGAAGTTGGGCAATGTGTTTTGGGGTGTCATTTTACATATACCCATGCTGGGTGAGATAAATATCTTGGTCAAATGCCAACTTTGTATAAAAAAAATGGGAAAAGTTGTCTTTTGCCAAGATATTTCTCTCACCCAGCATGGGTATATGTAAAAAGACACCCCAAAACACATTGCCCAACTTCTCCTGAGTACGGGGATACCAGATGTGTGACACTTTTTTGCAGCCTAGGTGGGCAAAGGGGCCCACATTCCAAAGAGCACCTTTCGGATTTCACCGGCCATTTTTTACAGATTTTGATTTCAAACCTCTTCTCACGCATTCGGCCCCTAAAATGCCAGGGCAGTATAACTACCCCACAAGTGACCCCATTTTGGAAAGAAGACACCCCAAGGTATTTCGTGATGGGCATAGTGAGTTCATGGAAGTTTTTATTTTTTGTCACAAGTTAGTGGAATATGAGACTTTGTAAGGAAAAAAAAGAAATAAAAAAAAATCTACATTTTCCGCTAACTTGTGACAAAAAATAAAAAATTCTAGGAACTCGCCATGCCCCTCACGGAATACCTTGGGGTGTCTTCTTTCCAAAATGGGGTCACTTGTGGGGTAATTATACTGCCCTGGCATTCTAGGGGCCCTAATGTGTGGTAAGTAGGTAAATGACCTGTGAAATCCGAAAGGTGCTCTTTGGAATGTGGGCCCCTTTGCCCTCCTAGGCTGCAAAAAAGTGTCACACATGTGGTATCGCCGTATTCAGGAGAAGTTGGGAAATGTGTTTTGGGGTGTCTTTTTACATATACTCATGCTGGGTGAGAGAAATATCTTGGCAAAAGACAACTTTTCCCATTTTTTTATACAAAGTTGGCATTTGACCAAGATATTTATCTCACCCAGCATGGGTATATGTAAAATGACACCCCAAAACACATTGCCCAACTTCTCCTGAGTACGGCGATACCAGATGTGTGACACTTTTTTGCAGCCTAGATGCTCAAAGGGGCCCACATTCCTTTTATGAGGGCATTTTTAGACATTTGGATCCCAGACTTCTTCTCACGCTTTAGGGCCCCTAGAATGCCAGGGCAGTATAAATACCCCACATGTGACCCCATTTTGAAAAGAAGACACCCCAAGGTATTCAATGAGGGGCATGGCGAGTTCATCGAAATTTTTTTTTTTGGCACAAGTTAGCGGAAATTGATATATATATATTTTTTTTTTCTCACAAAGTCTCCCTTTCCGCTAACTTGGGACAAAAATTTCAATCTTTCATGGACTCAATATGCCCCTCACGGAATACCTTGGCGTGTCTTCTTTCCGAAATGGGGTCACATGTGGGGTATTTATACTGCCCTGGCATTCTAGGGGCCCTAAAGCGTGAGAAGAAGTCTGGAATATAAATGTCTAAAAAAATTTACGCATTTGGATTCCGTGAGGAGTATGGTGAGTTCATGTGAGATTTTATTTTTTGACACAAGTTAGTGGAATATGAGACTTTGTAAGAAAAAAATATATATTTCCGCTAACTTGGGCCAAAAAAAATGTCTGAATGGAGCCTTACAGGGGGGTGATCAGGGAGTCTATATGGGGTGATCACCCCCCTGTCATTGATCACCCCCCTATAAGGCTCCATTCAGATGTCCGTATGTGTTTTGCGGATCCGATCCATGTATCAGTGGATCCGTAAAAATCATACGGACATCTGAATGCAGCCTTACAGGGGGGTGATCAATGACAGGGGGGTGATCAATGACAGGGGGGTGATCAGGGAGTCTATATGGGGTGATCACCCCCTGTCATTGATCACCCCCCTGTAAGGCTCCATTCAGACGTCCGTATGTGTTTTGCGGATCCGATCCATGTATCAGTGGATCCGTAAAAATCATACGGACATCTGAATGCAGCCTTACAGGGGGGTGATCAATGACAGGGGGGTGATCAGGGAGTCTATATGGGGTGATAACCCCCTGTCATTGATCACCCCCCTGTAAGGCTCCATTCAGACGTCCGTATGTGTTTTGCGGATCTGATCCATGTATCAGTGGATCCGTAAAAATCATACGGACATCTGAATGCAGCCTTACAGGGGGGTGATCAATGACAGGGGGGTGATCAGGGAGTCTATATGGGCTGATCACCTCCGTCATTGATCACTCCCCTGTAAGGCTCCATTCAGACGTCCGTATGTGTTTTGCGGATCCATCTATCAGTGGATCCGTAAAAATCATACGGATGTCTGAATGGAGCCTTACAGGGGTTTATCAATGACAGGGGGGTGATCAATGACAGGGGGGTGATCAGGGAGACTATATGGGGTGATCTGGGGTGATCAGTGGTGAATAAAGGGTTAATAAGTGACGGGGGGGGGGTGTAGTGTAGTGTGGTGCTTGGTGCTACATATTACTGAGCTACCTGTGTCCTCTGGTGGTCGATCCAAACAAAGGGGACCACCAGAGGACCAGGTAGCAGGTATATTAGACGCTGTTATCAAAACAGCGTCTAATATACCTGTTAGGGGTTAAAAAAAACACATCTCCAGCCTGCCAGCGAACGATCGCCGCTGGAAGGCTGGAGATCCACTCGCTTACCTTCCGTTCCTGTGAACGCGCGCGCCTGCGTGAACGCGCGCGCCTGCGCGTCCAGGAGGAATGAATCAACCACCTCCAGGATGCGTCGCTGCGTTCGGCGGTCCGGAGGTGGTTAACTATGTAACTAGTTGGTCTTTCCTGAAAATTTCTTAGTCGCATCCCACAGCAAAAACCATGGTCCACAGAGAGCTTCCAAAGCATCAGAGGGATCTCATTGTTAAAAGATATCAGTCAGGAGAAGGGTATAAAAGAATTTCCAAGGCATTAGATATACCATGGAACACAGTGAAGACAGTCATCAAGTGAAGAAAATATGGCACAACAGTGACATAACCAAGAACTGGACGTCCCTCCAAAATTGATGAATAAACGAGAAGAAAACTGGTCTGGGAGGCTACCAAGAGGCCTACAGCAACATTAAAGGAGCTGCAGGAATATCTGGCAAGTAGTGGCTGTGTGGTACATGTGACAACAATCTCCCGTATTCTTCATATGTCTGGGCTATGGGGTAGAGTGGCAAGACGAAAGCCTTTACTTACGAAGAAAAACATCCAAGCCAGGCTACATTTTGCAAAAACACATCTGAAGTCTCCCAAAAGCATATGGGAAAAGGTGTTATTGTCTGATGAAACCAAGGTTTAACTTTTTGGCCATAATTCCAAAAGATATGTATGGCGCAAAAACAACACTGCACATCACCAAAAGAACACCATACCCACAGTGAAGCATGGTGGTGGCAGCATCATGCCAAGGGGCTGTTTTTCTTCAGCTGGAACTGGGGCCTTAGTTAAGCTAGAGGAAATTATGAACAGTTCCAAATACCAGTCAATATTGGCACAAAACCTTCAGGTTTCTGCTAGAAAGCTGAACATGAAGAGGAACTTCATCTTTCAGCATGACAACGACCCAAAGCATACATCCAAATCTACAAAGGAATGGCTTCACCAGAAGAAGATTAAAGTTTTGGAATGGCCCAGCCAGAGCCCAGACCTGAATCTGATTGAAAATCTGTGGGGTGATCTGAAGAGGGCTGTGCACAGGAGATGCCCTCGCAATCTGACAGATTTGGAGTGTTTTTGCAAAGAAGAGTGGGCAAATCTTGCCAAGTCAAAATGTGCCATGCTGATAGATTCATACCCAAGGTGCTTCAACAAAGTATTAGTTTAAGGGTGTGCTCACATGCAACCATATTTTATTTTTATATTTTTTTCCCTCCACCTAAAAGAGTTTTGTACAGTTTATAGGTCACATTAAAGGTGGAAAAAGTTCTGAAATGATTTATCTTTGTCTCATTTTTTTACATCACAGAAACCTGACTTTTAAACAGGGGTGTGTAGACTTTTATATCCACTGTGTATATATACAGTGTGTGTGTGTGTGTATATATATATAAAATAAATGAAATCCGCAGCACATCCAGGTAGTGAACAAGTGAAAGAAGCTTTAATCACCAAGCATGCGACGTTTCAATCCTCTCAATGGGATTTTTCTCAAGCAGTGACATAGTGGGCAGTGCATAGTACATATTTAAACACATTGACATAATCAAACAATCAATGAGTAAAATACAATCATTTACAGTAATATGTTAAAAAAATCATGACAACAGCAGTGTTATCATTACAAAATAGCATTTCATGAAATTACATACAGTGTTACAGTGCAGGCAATACCCGTATCAAATCCAACATACAGTGTACAGGCAAAATACTTTAATAGCAATCATAATTAATTCAGGTGTATGTCATTATAATAACCAAAATGTGCAGGTGTACCTCAGTAGAATGATGAGTTAGATCACAGGAGTGTGCGATGGAATCAGAACACATGGGTCACGGCGTCTCAGACATACCAATGCGCATGTCTCAAGGACCTTCCTGGGGATTCCGATCACATGATCACCCATTCTGTTCATTCGATGTAATGCGCATGTCGCAGGACCTGTGAGCATGTGATCACAGCATGTGATCACTCCTCCGGTCATGTGTTCAAGTCAATCATCCGGTCATGTGCTTCAATGTGTCACATGATCGGAATAGACGAACTTGAAGATTCAAGTGTTCAGTGGTATTCAGAACACATAGGAAAGCATGATTAAACAGATCTATTTCCAAAAATCATTATAAGGGACATATATATAGCACCTAAAGTAAGTTATGAATACCCAAAGTATACAGAAATATGTAGTTTTAAAAAAAACATCATGAGATTATGTAGGCAGGCATAAAAAGTAGCAAAGTACATATGGCAGTGTGGGAACCTGGTACAGGATCGTCGCCGCCCCAGGCGCATCAAATCACATGGACAGTGTCATTCATGAGTCACCCATCAATCAGGGAGAAAAAATAACTGTATACAACTGGAAGTACCATTGTTGTGTACAGGAAAGCTATATGTACTAGGCGGAAGTACCGCCGCTTTCCTTGCTATATAAGGACTTAGTTTATTAGTTGTTAAATAGCCCCCTAGTCTAGACGAGGACTTCAGTGTATGCGACTTATGTGGTTATCACAAAGTCCCAACCTGACTTGTCCCCCCTGCCCGTTGGATACCATCCCTGGAAATCCAACATGGCAGACCCGAGATCATCCTCTAGATTCCGGGGGCACATTGGTATATATCCATAGAACATATCAATCCTCTCCCCGAGACTGATGGCTCAAAAGGCCTGTCCATATGTAAATCCGAGCACATGGGTATAGCAACCAAACCATCCCAGGTATTCCAACATCACCTGTGTATAATCACATGCCTGCATACAAATCAAAAAACGGAAAAAAGTGTCAAGGAAATCAATATATCAGTGCACCTGTACGGAGAACAATCATATGCCATGCAATGCATAAGACATGACCATATAACCTACTGTGCACAGAAACATGATCTCACCAATCTTGTTAAAAAGACATCTTTTTCTAAAGAAAAAGCAAATATAATTGTATAGAGCACTAAAATAAAAGGTGTATATATATATATAGGTCCCATCATGATCCAGTGGATGAATCTTCCAGCGCTCACCCTTTATTGTGGGTACACACAATATTCACCATAATCCTGAGGGTAATAAAAACAATGTATAAGAACACCTTGTTGTATAAACAAGGGGCACAACCACTTAAAACTCACCATAGGGGCAGGCGAGCAGAATCATGAGCACAATCACCTAGGACAATAACCAGGGCCTATAATCAACATTCAATCCCTGTGGTCTTAAAGTATTAAGTTTAGCAATCCATCGCATCTCACATTTTTTGAGAAGGGCAAGTCTGTTCCCACCCCTCCGTGGTGTAGGGATATGGTCAACCAGCATACATTTAAGGTCCCGCTCCTTATGGTCCATGTCAGTAAAATGCTTCGGGACTGGAAGATCCATCCGTTTTTTACGGATGGTGTATCGATGTTGATTGATTCTACTTTTAAAATCCAGTGAAGTTTCCCCAATGTATAATAACTGACATGGACACCAAAGGATATATATAACAAAAGAGGATTCACATGTCAAAAAGTGCTTGATGTAATACTTCTTCTGCGTACGTGGATGCAGAAAAAAACTGCCTTTTTGCATGTATCGACAATTAATACAATTTAAGCATGGAAAGCTACCCAATTTGGGACTACGCAGAAAGGTTTGGCCCAACTCCTTTTGTGTACCTATGTCAGAAAGAATCAATCTGTCTTTAAGGTTCCTAGTTCTTTTGTATGACATGAGGGGAGGGAGATGAAATTCCTCAATCCCCTTATGACCACTTTTCAAAACTGGCCAGTGTTTCAGGATGATTTGCCGAATGTGTGTACTATCTTCTGTGTACGTAGTTACCAGAGGAATTCTCTTGCTTTGTTTGTCACCATTTTTATTTTTCTTAGTAAGAAGCTCCGTACGTGTTTTGTATTGTATAGAGTTAAGATGTTGTTTAAGTAAAGTTACAGGATAGTCCCTATCTATGAAGGACTGTGTCATACATTTGAGAGTGTCAGATAATTCATTATTATTGCTGACTATACGTTTGGCGCGGTAAAACTGACTCAAGGGAAGGGATTTGACCATGGCCCTGGGTTGTGCACTGTTGTACCTCAATAACGTGTTGCGATCGGTGGGCTTAGAGTATAAGCCTGTCGATAGCACACGATCATGTAAGGTCACAACAGTGTCCAAAAAATGTAATTGTTCACATGAGTGTTCCAACGTAAATTTGATATCAGAATCAATAGTATTCAAAAATTTTAAAAAAACTCCATAAGAGCCTCCTCTGAACCTGTCCAAATAAAAAAAATGTCATCTATGTATCGCCACCACCTCAGAACATGTCGGAAGTGGGGCGATACATAGATGTGTGTCTCCTCGAGGAAGGAGACCGCCATGTTGGCATAAGTGGGGGCCACATTGGACCCCATGGCGGTCCCCTTCCTCTGGAGATAAAAATGATCCCCAAATAAAAAATAGTTGCAAGTCAGCACCAAATGTAGGAGTTGTATTAAAAAGTCTTGGCATTCGGTTGAAAAAGTGGACTGAGATAATGCCTTGGTAACTACCTCAATCCCAAAGGTGTGCCTGATTGAGGTGTATAGGCTAGTGATATCTAGCGATGCTAGAATCACATCAGATGTCAAAGAGACCTCAGCCAACTTATTCAAAAAGTCTGAAGTGTCTTGGATATAGGACTGGGCTGACAGTGCATATTGTCTCAATATTCTATCCAAAAAGATAGAAATATTGGACAGCAGGGAACCGCGACCAGACACGATTGGTCTACCCGGAGGGGTTTTGAGACATTTATGTATCTTGGGCAATAGGTACAAGAGGGGTGTGATGGGATGTGAGACAGAAAGGAAGGTTCTGAGCTTATCATCAATGATGCCCGCAGTGCTGGCTTCCTGTAGTAAGCTCTGAATCCTCCTTTCAATGTCCCATTTGGGATCAGTGTGTAGTTTTTGGTACACCTCGCAATCCTCCAACTGTCGGTTGGCCTCTGCGATATATTGATGAGTGTCCATGACCACAATCGCGACGCCCTTGTCGGCAGGCTTAATGGTGAGACTGTGGTCATGGACTAACTCATCAACAGCACGCCACTCAGTCTGTGTGATATTGGGGTGCAAAAACCTTTTCTTTTCATTCAACTTAAGTATATTAACATCTTTCATTACCGCATCAACAAATAAATCAATTGCAGGAGAAGACGCCGGTGGAATAAACTCACTTTTGTTAAATAAATTGTAATCACTCAGTTTCAATTCAGTGTTAGTACATATATTTGTCTTAGTTGGATGTGTTGAAAACCAGGTTCTAAGCTTCAGCCTACGGAAAAACTGATAAAGATCAGCTTCTAATTGTAACCAGTCCGTATTGCTATTGGGGCAGAAGCTTAGTCCCTTGGCCAAGACATCCAACTGTACATCTGATAAGACATGGGAGGAAATATTTACCACAATGTTGGTATCATTTAGTTGCGTTTTTTGACCAATGGTTTTTTGCTCCTTGTCTTTATGTCGGAAGCGATGACGTTTGCGTCCTCCACGCCGCGTTCGTTTCTTCTTGCTGAATTCATCGTAAACTCTAAAAAAGGCTCCACAGTAGTATTATTTTGTTGTGTTTGAACAAAGTCCCTCGTGGGGTTTTTTTTCCCAATTTTTTGAGAACGCTGTTGAGATTGATGGTTAATTGTCCAGTTGTACACATTGCTTGAATTGTAATCAAGCGCATCGCGCTGCCATTTACTGCGTTTAGTGTCCTGAATTTCGGATCTTAACTTATCCAGGTGCGGCTGCAACCCGGTCAGGTAATCCTGATATTCATCTGTAGATAATAAAGTACACAGTGTAGCTTGTAGAGATTCATGTTTCTCTGTAGTGTCAGCCAAATCTTTCTGTAAGAATTCCATGTTTAGTAATATGAGATCCAGTGCAAATTTGTTTGCAATGGATTCATATTTGATGCAGAATTCATTTTCATGCATAAACATAGTTGGTTGCGAATGTGTCCTTAATCCCCGGGGTACCCTGCTGGTTTTAAAATATTCTCCCAATGTGGTAAGGTGCAGATCAAGACTCACCAATTTTTTGGCAATACGTTCAAAGTCCCGCTTTGTATCTGTAATGTTGGGAATGGACAAAAACTCTGCATCGCCTCTGTGTGCGCCCAAGATTCTGCTCGCCTGCGCCTGGGAGTACGAAAAAACGCCTGGTGTAGACAGGTCCTCAGTGGGAAGATTGGTATCCGAAGTCATCTGGTGTATCTCGGTGTGCTTAGCTCCACTAGATGCAATTACAATAAATCAAGGAATGTGGGCAGCACCACTGTCTGAAAGGTACAGACGGAGTGCCAGCGGCTGAGTCGGCGATCCACCTCCAAATAATATAAAATAAATGAAATCCGCAGCACATCCAGGTAGTGAACAAGTGAAAGAAGCTTTAATCACCAAGCATGCGACGTTTCAATCCTCTCAATGGGATTTTTCTCAAGCAGTGACATAGTGGGCAGTGCATAGTACATATTTAAACACATTGACATAATCAAACAATCAATGAGTAAAATACAATCATTTACAGTAATATGTTAAAAAAAATCATGACAACAGCAGTGTTATCATTACAAAATAGCATTTCATGAAATTACATACAGTGTTACAGTGCAGGCAATACCCGTATCAAATCCAACATACAGTGTACAGGCAAAATACTTTAATAACAATCATAATTAATTCAGGTGTATGTCATTATAATAACCAAAATGTGCAGGTGTACCTCAGTAGAATGATGAGTTAGATCACAGGAGTGTGTGATGGAATCAGAACACATGGGTCACGGCGTCTCAGACATACCAATGCGCATGTCTCAAGGACCTTCCTGGGGATTCCGATCACATGATCACCCATTCTGTTCATTCGATGTAATGCGCATGTCGCAGGACCTGTGAGCATGTGATCACAGCATGTGATCACTCCTCCGGTCATGTGTTCAAGTCAATCATCCGGTCATGTGCTTCAATGTGTCACATGATCGGAATAGACGAACTTGAAGATTCAAGTGTTCAGTGGTATTCAGAACACATAGGAAAGCATGATTAAACAGATCTATTTCCAAAAATCATTATAAGGGACATATATATAGCACCTAAAGTAAGTTATGAATACCCAAAGTATACAGAAATATGTAGTTTTAAAAAAAACATCATGAGATTATGTAGGCAGGCATAAAAAGTAGCAAAGTACATATGGCAGTGTGGGAACCTGGTACAGGATCGTCGCCGCCCCAGGCGCATCAAATCACATGGACAGTGTCATTCATGAGTCACCCATCAATCAGGGAGAAAAAATAACTGTATACAACTGGAAGTACCATTGTTGTGTACAGGAAAGCTATATGTACTAGGCGGAAGTACCGCCGCTTTCCTTGCTATATAAGGACTTAGTTTATTACCTATCTGCACCAAAAAAATTAGCCCAAAAAAAGCGCACGGACCAAATGAGCTCTTAACAAGCTCTGTCCCTAATTCTACCAGATGGAAGGTAGCTATCCATGTTCAACCCTTTGAAAGGCCTTGATACATGGCTTGGATAATAAAGAAGCCAGCATCTCTTCTGCAGACAGCTGTTTCAAGGTGATTGTCCCTCATCAGTGCAGAGCAGAGAGTATTGACTTAACTGAGTGTGAGGCCTAAGTCAGGATTTGGGGAATACAATATCTCCTTAAGGACAGCGCTTAAACTGCATGAAGATTCTTATTGGCAACACTCTTCTAGAATTCTAGGAAGGGGGATGCAAATGAGCTCTTATCAAGCTCTGCCTCTGATGCCACCAGATGTAAGGCAGCTATCCTATAAGGTAATGTTCAGCCTTATAAACAGACCTTAACCCAGTTCCACTTGCAGAAATGGTGCACGCCTTCATCTAGCAGGCATAGTGAAAACTTCAACAACACCCAATCAGCAATCCTCCTTTGCTGGCTTGATTAATTTTTACATCACATTATACACTTCTCGTTTGCAGGAGTTACGACCACCCTGAAATCTATGAGCGGTGGTTGTGCTTGAACACTAAAAGAAAAAGTACTGGCCTATGTGCCCTCCTGTGGTGTGTGTATAGGCCAATGTACAAGCACGACCACTGCTGCTGGATTGCAGTGGTGGTCGTAACCCCTGGAAATGAGCCGTGTATAACCTGATGGAAAAATGAATCAGGCCAGCAAAGGAAGCAAGATGGACAATCACAATACATTAGTAAGTGCTGTGTTTTAACTTTCTGTACATGATAAATACCATTTCCCGGAGTGAAACAACCCCTTTAAATCCTTCTAGGTATTCTATTTTCATTTCTAATAGTGTATATTAGTTTTCTTTTTTAGTTTTTTGCACACACTTTCACTCACTTCTCTTCTGAAGTTCCCCATTAATTTTAGACTTCACTAACTGGCTATTGAGTTGGGCTGAACTATCTGCACATTGTAAAAAAAATTCCACAAGTAATAAATCACTTTTGACTCAGCAAGGCCCCGCCATCCTTCCATTATTAAGATAATGCATCACCGCTAACACATTCACGTCTCCTTGTGCTTTCAGCTCTGCAGGACTGATGGCGGGCTGTTTGTTACTGTGATTAAAATAAAGACGAAACTAAATACTTAGGACTGGACAATATTACCTGTACATTCTGGAGCTCGAGGAGCTACGCAAAATGGATAAGTGAGTATGGAAGCAGTAGATCTTCTTTAAAGAGACGCCATCCACTTACTGTTATTTATTACCGGTACCGCCAATGTTTTCTATATGAAGTACTCAGGGCGGTGGTGATTCTCCTAATCTAGTTATCTTCTGTCTCATACACAGACATATGGGATTATTTATTAAGATTGGCATTTTAGTCACCGGTCTTAATAACCCCTGTGCTGGCGGTGGATCTGCCAAAGTTATGTAGAGGCGTTGGCCTCTACATACCTTCGACGCATCCACCGCTGGTCTAAATCTACGCCAGCAAGGAAGCTAAAAAACTAAAAAAGGCATTGAAAATGATAAATGAGATGGGCCTGGCGGCCTACCTCCTTCGCCTCCCATGCAATGCCCTCCATTTTTAGACCTGGCGTGAGTGGGGAAAAGTTGCAGATTGCAGCGCAAAACTGGCATATATCAGTTTGTAAATGACCCCCATGATATTTTAGGAAACCTCTGTAAATAAGCATGTTTAACCCCTTCGCCACCAGCTCTGTACATGATGGGCAAACATGGCGCCCCCTCGTGCGTGCAGTGGGCGTTATGGCCGGCTGGTCTCCACTGTTTCAAACAGCAGAGATACGCTGGGTCTCCCTAAAGAGGCCAAGGGTATTGAGGCTGCAATTCTTATTTTGGCCAGCAGTTGGCAGGCCAACATAAGAAATGAGCAATTCTGAACAATTAATGGATGTAAAAAAATCCATTATAGTTCTGAATTTAATTTTTATTTTTATTTTTTAGGCTCAAATACAAGCTTCAAAATCATTTAAAAAAAGTTAAAAAAAACTGTTAAAAATATATAAACAATTAAAAAAATATAAAAGTTTAAATCCCCCCTTTCCATAGAATACAAACATAAATAACAAAAAATATAAACGTCATAGGTATCACTGCGGCCGAAAACACCCCTACTATTAAAATATAAAAATATTTTTCCAATACGATGAATGGCATAATGGGAAAAAAAAGGTCAAAATGGCGGAGGAGGAATTGCATTTTTTTCCCAATTCCACCCCATTTGGAATTTTTTTTCCCACTTCCCACTACATTGTATGCCATAATTAATGGTGGCATTAGAAAGTACAACTTTTCCCACAAACAATTAGCCCTCATACAGCTATGTGAATGGAAAAAAAAAAAAGTTATGGCTCAAGGAAAATAGGGAATAAAAATAAAACCTCCAGTATCCTAAGGGTTAGGACGTGAACAAATTTTTTTGCATGAAACTTGCATATGTTGTTAGTAAAAAGTGGCATATTCATCTTCACATTCCAGCAGTCTGCAATCCTTAATATCCCATCAGCAAGATCACTGTACGTCACCCAGAAATATCTATGTGCAGTAATAGTGAGGGAGATGCTGCTGCAGGTTTCTTCTCCAGGTGTCTGTGAGGCTGTATTATGTGCAGTAAAAGAGAAGGGGAAGAAGAAGTGAGGAGATACTGGATTGTCTCAGAGTAGGGACAACACTAATATCACACCAAGAAGGGTCTACCTGTGATGCTGTGGAGGAAATGATCATGTTTCATACGGAAAAGGTAAGTGGTAACAAAGTTGGGTTTCTCTATAGGAGAGGCACTCATGCTTAGTGGTTCTGTTCTTAAAGGGTAACTGTCATATTTTCATCAAAAAATCAATTTTAGCATATGTTACTGCTGCAGCAGCATTATGCATAAAGCAGTCTTTAGTTTCTTCACTTACCACAGTTTTTTTTTTTTTCCTTAGTTACGGCTGTTTAAACATTTGCAATATGAGGACCTTCTGAAGATGGCTCCTCTGCCAGTTCTCTGAGGCCAAAACTGCTTTCCCTCACTTCCCATACACACTTGCTGTAGCCATCAGCTCCCTGCCAGCCAATCAGATTGGATTACTGAGAGACACGCCTCCTCACTCTGAATCCTAATGCAGGCCTGCAGTGTGAAAGACCGCCTTGCTGTCTTCTGTTTATACTAAAAGGAAGACAGACAAGCCCTAGCAATGGTCTTTTAAGGGAGCAGTGGAAAGGGACAGAGGAGATTAATGAAAGCTGTTATTATAAGGTAATTACAGATCTTTTGGCAATCATTGACAGACTAACTCAGGTATACATGCCTAGCTCTAATAAACCAGCAAATAAAAAACAATATGACAGTTACCCTTTGAAGAGAACCTGTCACTTTGAAAACATTGCGATGTGCAGGCAGCATGCCGTAGTACAGGAAAAGATTCAGTAAAACTTTTAATTTTAATTTATTGATCTAAATCTGTTAGTTCTGGGCTTAGGAGATCAGTGTTCAGTCCTGTGATTTACAACTCCCTCTATATACAGCTGCCAATCACTGAGTAGGACCGCATACTGGACTCCTAAATTCAGAATGAGCAAAGATTTGGATAAATAAATGACAAGTTTTATTGAATTGTATACCAGTCTTCTCAGCCTCTCTTGCTGTAGAACATACCTTATAGATAGATTTTAAGGCATATTCAACATGAGAGGTTCCCATATAACTTCAGGACACTAGTGTTGGGTGAGCATGCTCGGCCGAACACCATTTTCACTCAAACATCGCGATGCTCAGCACCTCGCGATGTTCGGTCGAACACCGCGTGTGTTCGAGCGCGATGCTTGAGTCTCCTCCCCGCACGTTTGTTGGCTGCTACGCAGCCAATAAACGTGCAGGGAAGTGCTGGCCCTCACTGTAATGCCGTAGCCATGTTGGTTACTGGCATTACAGTGATTGGCTGGACGGAACGCGTCATCGGGTGCTAGTGGTTCGGCTCAGTCTTAGTCAGAGAGAGCTGCAGCAGAAGGCACATATAGTGTAGGGACAGGAATTGTTTAGTGTTGAAAGGTGTTAGAAACCCAAAAGTCATTTTAAGAACTATTGTTTTATCTGGCTGCAATATATATTATTAGCGCAACCTGCGCTAAATTGCGTGCAATTATTTGGCCGCTGCTGACAGTGACACAACCTCTGCTACATCTGTTGTGTTACATTAGCGCATCCTAAATATCTGTGACATTGAGCGCAATTGTTTGGACGCTGGTAACAGCGACATTACCTGCGCTACATCTCCTGTATAACGTTTGCGCATCCTAAATATCTGTGACATTTAGTCTAATTTATTTGTGAATACACTTACAAAACCTGAGCTACTGTACATGTGACATACTTGCAATATATACCATTTAATATGCGCAAGGCGAGCAGTAAGGGACGGGGAAGTGGCCGAGCTGCTGATGGTGCACGCAGAGGCCGTGGTGAAACTGTGCCTGCTGCCAGAGCACAAGAAACACACTCATCCACGATACCTAGCTTCATGTCCCAGTTTGCAGGGCGGCGCAGGACACCACTCTCGAAGTCCCACCAGTGTGACCAGGTGGTCGGTTGGATTGCAGCAGATAATTCTTCAAGCCCGCTTGATGAGGGACATAAGGAGATCTTGTGCACTGATTCCCAAACTGTTGAGCACCCACAGTCAGAAGAAGATGGCGGTGGGGAACGGCAATTAGTGTTTCACAAAGTGGAGGATGATGATGAGACACAGTTGCCAATAAGTCAACGGCAATTAGTGTTTCAAGAGGTTAATGATAAAGATGAGACACAGTTGTCAATAACTGAGGTTGTTGTTAGGTCAACAAGTCAGGAGGATGACCAGAGTGAGGAATTGGAAGAGGAGGTGGTGGACGATAAAATCACTGACCCAACCTGCAAAGGTGGCAAGCCAAGCGAGGACAGCAGTACAGAGGGGGAGGGATCCGCAGCACCGTAACAGGCTGGAAGAGGCAGTGGGTGGCAAAAGGGAGAAGGCGGGCCACACCAAACAGGCCTGCAACTGTTCCCTGGAGCACCCCCTTGTGAAAATCTCCCTTGCCAAGGGGTAGGTGATCCACAGTCTGGCGCTTTTTGAGGAAAGTGCGGACGATAAAATAATTGTCATTTGCAACCTTTGCTGTACCAGAATGAGCAGGGACGTGAACACTAGCAACCTCACCACCACCAGCATGATCTGCCACATGGCATCAAAGAACCCTAATAGGTGGGCCGAACGCCTGGGTCCACAATCCGTGTCTGCGGATCACACCACTGCCTCCTCTTCCCCTGTGTTACGTGCTGGCCAATCCCCTGTCCAAGACGCAGGCCTGGATGCCTCCCGCCTTGCACCTGGACCTTCGCAAGCACCATCAGCTAGCACATCCACTTCTGTGTCCCAGCGCAGCGTACAGATGTCCATACCCCAGACCTTTGAACGAAAAAGCAAATAGCCAGCCACCCACCCACAGGCCATGGCACTAAATGCGCACCTTTCCAAATTGCTGGCCCTGGAAATGTTGCGATTTAGGCTTGTGGACACTGAGGCTTTCTGCAGCCTGATGGCATCGGCCGTCCCACGTTACTCTGTCCCCAGCCGCCACTATTTTTCCCGGTGTGCCGTCCCCGCCTTACACTAGCATGTGTCCTGTTACATCACCCATGCCCTGACCAACGCAGTTATTGGGAAGGTCCACTTAATGACTGACACATGGACAAGTGCTTTTGGCCATGGACGCTACATTTCCCTGACGGCACACTAGGTGAACAATGTGGAGGCTGGGAGCGAGTCGTACCCTGGGATGGCACAGGTGCTACCGACAACAAGGATTGTGGGCCCTACTTCCATCAGGATTTCCACCACCACCTACATTAGTGGCTGCAACTCCCCCTTTTCCTCCTTCACCTCCTCGTCCACTTCCACCTCTGAATTCTCATCTTGCAGCACCAGTCAGCCATCAGTCAGTAGTTGGTAGCAGTGTAGCACTGCAGTGGGGAAGCGGCAACAGGCCGTGCTGAAACTAATTTGCTTAGGTGACAAACAGCACACCGCCGCAGCGCTGTGGCAGGGTATAAGGGACCAGACTGAGCTGTGGCTCTCGCCACTCAACCTACAACCAGGCATGGTTATGTCTGATAATCGCCGCAACTTGGTGGTGGCTTTGGAACTCGGCAGGCTCACATACCATGTCTAGCCCACATGTTCAACTTAGTGGTTCAGCAGTTTCTCAAAACCTATCCCAAGTTGCCTGTGCTACTGGTGAAGGTGCGCCGCGTGTGTGCCCATTTCCGAAAGTCATCTACAGCTGCCGCCGGTATGACAACAATGCAGCAGCGCTTGCAATTGCCAGCTTACCGACTGTTGTGCGACGTAAGCACGCGCTGGAACTCCAGGCTTTGGCCAGGCTTTGTGAGCAGCAGAGGGCAGTAGTGGAATACCAGCTGCAACATGGTCGTCGCCTTTCCAGTCAGCTTCGCTCTTCACAAGCAAGGAGTGGGCATGGATGTCTGACATCTGTGAGGTTTTACGCAACTTTAAGGAATTAACACAGATGGTGAGCGGCGATGCCGCTATTATTAGAGTAACCATCCCACTTCTGTGTCTACTGAAACGCTCGCTGCTCACAATGAATGAGGACGCTTTGCATGTGCAAGAGGTGGAAATGGGGGAAGACAGTACACAGGGTTATAGCCAGACCACCCTCCGTTTTGTCTTCTCAGCACGAATTGGATGATGAGGAGGAGGAGCAGGAGACGGTTGCCTCCGCTACATAGGGTAGTACCCATAGCAGGTTTATTCCATCTGTTCAGCGTGAATGGGCCGAAGAGGAGGAAGAGGATCAGGAGATTCAGAGTCATCCTCCTGATGAGGACGACAAAGTCTTGTCTGTTGGGACTCTGGCACACATGGCTGACTTTGTTATGCTGCCTTTCCCGTGACCCTCGCATTATACGAATTTTGGCCAAGACCGATTACTGGTTGTTCACCCTTCTCGACCCCCGCTACAAAGAGAACTTCTCATCTCTCATTCCTGTGGTGGAGAGGATGAGCAAAATGGTGCAATACCAGAAGGTCCTTGTGGAAAAAGTGCTCCAAAAATATCCTGCTGACAACTCTGGCGGCAGAGTACGTAGTTCCTTGGGCAACCGAGGATGGGAGATGAGGGGAGCACACAGCAGTTCCAACAGAGGCAGGGCAACACTCTCCAAGGTCTGGGACAGTTTCAAGACACCCAGCCAGCACCCTCACCGTGATGTGCGGCCTAGTGTCACAAGGAGGGGAAAGTTTTAGAAGATGGTGAAGGAGTACGTAGCAGACCGTGTCAGCGTCCTCAGTGATCCCTCTGTGCCTTCCAACTATTGGGTGTCCAAGCTGGACATGTGGCATGAACTGGCACTCTACACCTTGGAGGTGCTGGCCTGCCCTGCCGCCAACGTTTTGTCAGAGCGGATATTTAGTGCTGCTGGTGGCATTATAACAGATAAGCGCATCCGCCTGTCAACTGAAAATGCTGACAGGTTGACTCTTATCAAAACAAACAAGGCCTGGATAGCCCCTGACTTCTCTAAATGTGGCTTTTATGGTGTTTTGAATACACTGTATTCCCATGCACCTCTTCCACCAAAAAAAAGGGTATATGGTTCAATCTTCCTTTTCTTGTCCTCCTCCATCATATCAACATGCTTATTAGGCTGCCTTCGCTCCTAATATTTTAGAGGGTCAGCTCAGCAGCAGACCCTCACCCCTAATGTTTTAGATGGTCAGATCAGCCGCAGGCCCTCGCCCCTAATGTTTTAGAGGGTCACCAGCAGGCCATCAATCATAATTTTTCAAGGGTGTGTATGATGACCTCCTTTATGTGTAATAAAGGGTGTATTGGAGTGCCTCTTGCTTGTAATTTTTGGTAGCACTTGCACTTTATATACAAGTAAATATACAGGAAAGAATGTTTCCTAAAAATTTTTCCTCTAAAATCGATTTTATCTTCGGTTTTGTGCGTATTATTGTCAGTCTGTAAAAGTGGTGTACTACTCGGACAACATCGTTCTCAGCAGCGACCTGGGAGTCCAAGATGCATCCAGACATCCTCCCCATGCTGTTCCCGAACCATTTCAGTGGTGTTTCCATCAATTTCTGACCTTTTCCTGTGAACCAGACACCCTCCCCTCTTCAGAGCAGAGGGTGCCTGGTTTAATGCTCGGGTTCTCCCATTGACTTCCATTGTGCTCGGGTGCTCTGTAGTGTTCTACTCGAGCACCCGAGCACTTTGGTGCTCGATCAACACTACTGGACACCCAAAGGGCTGAGAAATACATCAAAGCCCAGAATGGGTTTCCAGGTGCACAAATGGCCAAGTCAATCCCATTTGACAGTCGATAGCAGGGATGCCCAACCTGCGGTCCTCCAGCTGTTGAGAAACGACAACTTCCATCATGCCTGGCAGCCTTCAGCTATCATGGAATGCTGGGAATTGTAGTTTTGCAACAGCCGGAAGGTCACAGGTTGGGCATCCCTGGTCTATAGGGAAACCAGCTTTTTAAGACCAATGCCTAACACTATAATGGGAGCGGCTACTATCATATGGGGCGCATACATCCAGGCCTCTATTTCCTCTGATGGTGACAGGAGAATGAAGGGTAATTTTTCTCACTTTGTCTCCTAGCTGGGTCTGTTTGGCAGAAGTATTGTAATTGCGCTTTCCTACCACTAAGTTCACCTGGTCTCAATCTCTCTTGACCCACTCGGTGTCTTCAGCCTTACCCTTCACTGAATTTTTGTCTGGCCAGAACCTTGGCTGTTCCAGCTTTGGCCCTTTTTTCACGTGGCACCCAAAATGAGCATCTTCGACTCTACGGGCTGTGTTGATATTAGCCTTGCCGCAACCCATTGGACCTCTTTCTAAGAATCTGATTTGGCCTACATATCCTCCCTGGCAGGGGTCTTACCTGTCACATCAGGTGGTCTCTTTTATACTACATCTCACTTAAAACACAAAAAAAAACTGAATAATCTTGAATTTTCTGAATAATTCTTGCCCAAATCTGACACCAACGATATCCAAGAAGCCTGTTGACTGATAATGGGGTCTATTGATGTCCATCATTTGCATCCAGCAGTATTCCTTTTGTCAAGACACCCTCTGATGGGCCACTCTGAGCCCCCGATGCACATGTGAACATCGCTTTATACCGGCTTTTATCAAATCTCCATTACACCTAGAATACAGTATTGCTAATGGAAGCAAATACCTTCAAACAAGCAGCTGTTTCACTTAATGCCGCAATCAACCCAGAACGGCTGCCAAAATGTGAATATTTCAAATTGCTCTGTAATACGATAAATATTAAGGTCAAGGGGAATATTTTACCAATCGCTAAGTAGTAAATGCTATAATTAATAGCTGCCACAATACAATCAATAGTGGCTGACAGTCAATTAAAAGTCTTATGCAAGAATAGATTGAGATTAATCCATCATGCCTTCAACATATTTGTTATAATTAGAGCAGCAAAAATATCTGAAAGGCCAAAAAATTTGATTTTTTTATTTTATTTTTTTTGCTTCATTTTTTTTTTTTTTTTTTGCTTCAAGGTTTTCCTTGGTCCTATTTCTTCACAATTTCTTGCAAAATAAAAGGAATATTCCATCCAGGAATAGTCTTTCTTCCAAAAACAGCACCACATCTGTCCATAGGATATACAGTTGCAAGAAAAAGTATGTGAACCCTTTGGAATGATATGGATATCTGCACAAATTGGTCATAAAATGTGATCTGATCTTCATCTAAGTCACAACAATAGACAATCACAGTCTGCTTAAACTAATAACACACAAAGAATTAAATGTTACCATGTTTTTATTGAACACACCATGTAAACATTCACAGTGCAGGTGGTAAAAGTATGTGAACCCCTACACTAATGACATCTCCAAGAGCTAATTGGAGTGAGGTGTCAGCCAAATGGAGTCCAATCAATGAGATGAGATTGGAGGTGTTGGTTACAGCTGCCCTGCCCTATAAAAAACACACACTAGTTCTGGGTTTGCTTTTCACAAGAAGCATTGTCTGATGTGAATGATGCCTCGCACAAAAGAGCTCTCAGAAGACCTGCGATTAAGAATTGTTGACTTGCATAAAGCTGGAAAGGGTTATAAAAGTATCTCCAAAAGCCTTGCTGTTCATCATCAGTCCACGGTAAGACAAATTGTCTATAAATGGAGAAAGTTCAGCACTGCTGCTACTCTCCCTAGGAGTGGCCGTCCTGTAAAGATGACTGCAAGAGCACAGTGCAGACTGCTCAATAAGGTGAAGAAGAATCCTAGAGTGTCAGCTAAAGACTTACAATAGTCTCTGGCATATGCTAACATCCCTGTTAGCGAATCTACAATACGTAAAACACTAAACAAGAATGGATTTCATGGGAGGATACCACAGAGGAAGCCACTGCTGTCCAAAAAAAACATTGCTGCACGTTTACAGTTTGCACAAGAGCACCTGGATGTTCCACAGCAGTACTGGCAAAATATTCTGTGGACAGATGAAACCAAAGTTGAGTTGTTTGGAAGAAACACAAAACACAGATTTATCATTAGCTCAAGTCAGAATAATGGATTTTTGCGCAATCGCTAAAACAGCTCAAAAATTTTTGACTTTTTTCTGTTCTGCACTATGCTCGCCAGTTTTCTGAAAGTGGGCGTGTTTTCTTATGTAAATGAATCTCTAGACAGATTTACTATTGCGACTATTTAAAAAGTCGCAAAAAATGCGCAATTTCACTCCAGTGAGGACCATGCTTATCTTATGAGACTTTTTAATAGAACATGCGACTTTTTCGTAAAGACGTGCAACTTTTGTAAAGCTGCTTACTGACGGATAAACTTCTACCGTCAAACCACATTTATTACAGTCTTAATGTCACCGCCAGTTCTGTGAGAAGGTCTGACAGACGTTCTTCTCTACCTCTTATATGACGTTCTTTGTTTTGGTTTCACTTTGTCATCTCCTTTCCTTCTGCCAGGTGTCACTTATTTAGACTAAAAGTCTTCCTTTATATTCCCTCCCATACTGCCTCACTTTGCGGTTTATACTACTTCCTGGATGAAGTGTTAACTGCTGGAGGCTGTTGCTGCTGTTTGCTCAGATAAGTATTTTGCTTTATTGTGTTTCCTTGCTGGCTTGATTCTAGGTGACCCTGACTCTGTCTGTAATAAGTGCAGGGAGCCGGTGGTCGTGTCTCCTCACTATTATAGGGTTTTCAGGTGTCACACAGTCTTAGGTACGTGGGCATGCAATCGTCTACCATTGAGACCTTTGCATGTGCATAGCAGTCAGGGAGAGCTCTTAGGGTTTTATAGGGCTCCTCTATATGCTCCTTAGTTTGGGATCAAGCCAGTCGGATGTTTATTTATAAGTTCCAGCTATCTGCAAATTCATCTGTAACACTTAAAGGGCCGATCATGAATCTGACTTGGCTAAAACTGACTTTAGCCATATGTGAAAGTGGAGTTATAAATCTGGCCCTATGTGTGGAGAAAAAGAGGCACAGCACACCAACATCAAAACCTCATTCAAACTGTGAAGTATGGTGGGCATCATGGTTTGGGGCTGCTTTGCTGCGTCAGGGCCTGGACGGATTGCTATCATCGAAGGAACAATGAATTCCAAGTTTATCAAGACATTTTGCAGGAGAACTTAAGGCCATCTGTCCACCAGCTGAAGCTCAACAGAAGATGGGTGTTGCAACAGGACAACGACCCAAAGCATAGAAGTAAATCAACAACAGAATGGCTTAAAACAGAAGAAAATACGCCTTTTGGAGTGGCCCAGTCAGAGTCATGACCTCAAGAAAGCGATTCACACCAGACATCCCAAGAATATTGCTGAACTGAAACAGTTCTGTAAACATAGAAACATAGAATGTGTCGGCAGATAAGAACCATTTGGCCCATCTAGTCTGCCCAATATACTGAATTCTATGAATAGCCCCTGGCCCTATCTTATATGAAGGATGGCCTTATGCCTATCCCATGCATGCTTAAACTCCTTCACTGTATTTGCAGCTATCAATTCTGCAGGAAGGCTATTCCATGCATCCACTACTCTCTCAGTAATGTAATACTTCCTGATATTACTTTTAAACCTTTGCCCCTCTAATTTAAAACTATGTCCTCTTGTAGCAGTTTTTCTTCTTTTAAATATTCTCTCCTCTTTTACCTTGTTGATTCCTTTATGTATTTTAAAGTTTCTATCATATCCCCTCTGTCTCGTCTTTTTTCCAAGCTATACATGTTAAGGTCCTTTAATCTTTCCTGGTAAGTTTTATCCTGCAATCCATGTACTAGTTTAGTAGCTCTTCTCTGAACTCTCTCCAAAGTATCAATATGCTTCTGGAGATATGGTCTCCAGTACTGCGCACAATACTCCAAATGAGATCTCACTAGTGCTCTGTAGAGCGGCATGAGCACCTCCCTCTTTCTACTGTTAATGCCTCTCCCTATACACCCAAGCATTCTGCTAGCATTTCCTGCTGCTCTATGACATTGTCTGCTTACCTTTAAGTCTTCTGAAATAATGACCCCTAAATCCCTTTCCTCAGATACTGAGGTTAGGACTGTTTCACTGATTTTATATTCTGCTCTTGGGTTTTTACGCCCCAGGTGCATTATCTTGCACTTATCAACATTAAATTTTAGTTGCCAGATTTTTGACCATTCCTCTAGTTTTCCTAAATCCTTTTCCATTTGGTGTATCCCTCCAGGAACATCAACCCTGTTATAAATCTTTGTGTCATCAGCAAAAAGACACACCTTACCATCGAGGCCTTCTGCAATTTCGCTGATAAAGATATTAAACAATATGGGTCCCAGAACAGATCTCTGAGGTACCCCACTGGTAACAAGACCATGGTCTGAATATACTCCATTGACTACAACCCTCTGTTGTCTGTCCCTCAGCCACTGCCTAATCCATTCAACAATATGGGAGTCCAAGCCCAAAGACTCTAATTTATTGATTAGCCTTCTATGTGGGACAGTATCAAAAGCCTTACTAAAGTCTAGATAAGCGATGCCTACTGCACCTCCGCCATCTATTATTTTAGTCACCCAATCAAAAAAATCTATAAGATTAGTTTGACATGATCTCCCTGAAGTAAACCCATGCTGTTTTTCATCTTTCAATCCATAGGATTTTAGATGTTCCACAATCCTCTTCTTAAGTATGGTTTCCATTAATTTCCCCACTATTGATGTCAGGCTTACTGGCCTATAGTTGCCCGATTCCTCCCTACTACCTTTCTTGTGAATGGGCACAACATTTGCTAATTTCCAATCTTCTGGGATGACTCCTGTTACCAGTGATTGGTTAAATAAATCTGTTAATGGTTTTGCTAGTTCACCTCTAAGCTCTTTTAATAGCTTTGGGTGTATCCCATCAGGCCCCTATAACTTATTTGTATTAATTTTAGACAGCTGACTTAGAACCTCTTCCTCTGTAAAGACACATGCATCAAAAGATTCATTAGTCTTCCTTCCTAACTGAGGTCCTTTTCATTCATTTTCCTTTGTAAAAACTGAACAGAAGTATTCATTGAGGCAGTTAGCTAGTTCTTTATCTTCTTCCATATACCTTCCTTCTTTTGTTTTTAATTTTTTAATTCCTTATTTTAGTTTCCTTTTTTCATTTATGCATCTGAAGAATGTCTGATCGCCTTTTTTCACTGACTGAGCTAATTTCTCTTCTGCCTGTGCTTTAGAAGCTCTTATAACTTGTTTGGCCTCTCTCTGCCTAATCTTATAAATTTGCCTGTCATCCTCATTTTTATATTTTTTATAATTACTAAATGTTCTCTTTTAGTTTTTTATGATTTTGGCCACTTCTACTGAGTACCACAGTGGTCTCTTCCTTTTTTTGCTTTTACTGACAAATTTAATGCAATTATCTGTTGCCTTCAATAGTGCCACTTTTAAGTAGTCCCATTTCTCCTCGACTCCATTGAAACTGTTCCAATCTGATAGGGACTCGTATACCACTAATCTAATTTTAGAAAAGTCAGTTTTTCTAAGATCTAAAACTTTTGTTTTTGTGTGGTGTGACTCAGTCACTGTACTTATAGTAAACCACACTGACTGGTGATCACTAGATCCCAAGCTTTCCCCTACAGTAATATCAGATACCAAATTCCGATTTGTGAATACTAAATCAAAAATTGCCTCCTTCCGGGTTGGCTCCTCAACTACTTGCTGTAGAGATAATCCCAGTAGGGAATTTAGAATATCTGTACTCCTGGCAGAACTAGCTATTTTGGTTTTCCAGTTTACATCAGGAAGATTAAAGTCTCCCATAATTATAACTTCCCCTTTCAATGTCATTTTAGCTATTTCCTCAACTAGTAGATCATCTAATTCTTTGACTTGGCTAGGTGGTCTATATATCACACCTACACGAGTTACCTTATAATTATCAAGCTGCAAGGTAACCCAAACTGACTCTAAATTGGTCTCGCTAACTTGTATTAAATTAGATTTTATGCAATCTTTCACATACAGGGCCACCCCTCCCCTTTCTTGCCTTCTCTGTCTTTCCTATATAGAGAGACCCCTGGTATTGTTATATCCCAGTCGTTACTCCCATTGAACCATGTCTCAGTAACAGCCACTAAATCTATATTCTCAGATGCCATTATAGACTCAAGTTCATTGATCTTATTCCCTAAACTGCGAGCATTTGTAGACAAGACTCTGAGCTTGTAATTTCTTAACCTCTGTGCTACTGGCATCTTCTGGCATTGTTCCGGGGGGGCAGTCGGACTGCTGGATTATCACCCTTTTGCCCCCCTTTCCTAGTTTAAATGCTCCTTAGCAAATACTTGAAACTGTTCACTGAGGACATTCGTTTCCTTGAGAGAAAGATGCAAACCATTTTTCTTGTACAGTTCTTTTCCATTCCAACGAGAGCTAACATGAGACACAAAGGCAAACCCTTGGTTCAGACACCATTCACCAAGCCATACATTGAATTCCTTAATGCGCATCTTCCTGTCATGCTGAAGGTTATGCACAGGCAAAACTGCAGAGAATGAAACAGTTGATGCAACCTCCCGTATATCATTTCCAAGTTATGTGAAAAGCTTCCTTCACCTTTGAAACCTCATTGCATGCCAGATCATTTGTCCCAAGATGGACAATAACATCCACCTCCCTTTCCTGCTTTGCTTGCCTAACAATATTAAGGATACGTCGTCTATCCCTGCTAGCGGTAGCACCAGGGAGACATCTCACAAAACCATTTTCCTCAAACTTCACACCTCTTATGATAGAATCGCCCACCAACAGCTGCTTACTATCTGTCCTCACCTTCTCCTTTTTGTCTTTGGCTGCAGTCTTGCATACTTTAGGCATGGGAGATGATTGTTCCTCACCCACTGTGCTTGAGTGTCACGACCCTTGGTCATGGTCGTGATTCCTGTGACCGCATGTAGTTGCCTGCGGTCTTGGTGTTGTTGTCAATCACAGGTAAGGGCTATAGTATGTTGCCTCACCTGTGGTTGCCGCTGGCAACATTGTGTATGTGGCAGCAGAGCAGCCTGAGCGGTGCTATGCAGCTTGCTGCAGTAGGCATGCGGTTGCACCTGGCAACCTTTCTTTATAGGTGTGCCTTTTATTGGTGTGCACGGGGTGTTATATGTGTTGTGTGCACTTCCCCTTTAAGTTGTTGTCTTCCCTTCCCTGTTGTTGGAAGGGTTAACTTCCTTCCTACTGTGTGTGTGCACTGGGTGTGTCTGACTGTGGGTGTGGCTACTTGGCCCTATAAAGCCTCAGTGGAAGGCAGTAGTCAGAGAGGGTGCTTCAGCCATGCTTGCTGAAGACATCCTCCTGCTTATTTACCATCTGCCAGTGAGGGCCACTCTGGTTGTCATAAACGCTATGTCTGGTGTTAGTTTATGGTTTATCTGTTATTGCAGCATATGGTTTACTGGGTTCCCGTGTGATGTCTGTTGTGTGCTGTGTCCTTTGTGTTGTTTGTGGACGGCAGCACTTGCACGTGGGTTCCAGGTTGTGTATCTGTGGCAGGTAAGTGTGGTACTAGTCTCACTTACCTGTCATTGCCATATGTCTGTTTATGTCCCCCCTTTCTATGTAGCTTGGCCAGTGAGACTCCTGTTCCTCCGTGTCTAGGAGGAACGGGTCGTCTTACCCTGCTCCTAGTCCAGGGCCACCCTGAGGGCGAGCAGGAATATCATGTTCCGGAGTATGAGCCCTCCTACCTTCAGGGTTGGCTCATACGGATAGGAGACAGGGTCAGAGTTAGGGATGTGTAGGAGGTGACCAGCTCCCTAATTCTCTGTCCTGGCCTTGCAGCGACTCAATCTGCTGATACCGTACGGCTGAGGGTTTTCCCCATCCTCAGCCGTGACACTGAGCCATCCTCCATGTTGCTCTAGCGCTCTGAATGTGCTGCAAATGAATTATGGAGAGCCACAGACTGTGGGACTTGTCTTCTATCCACAACTCTCAGTCTACCAGAACCTGCAGTAAACCATCTTCCATTTCTAGGGGGCCTCTGTGGCAGTGGCATTGCAACGTTCCCAGCCTGAGTTTGTTTAACAGTTAATTTACCAATCTCAGATTTCAAAAATGCAATTTCCTGCTGCATTACGTAGAGCTGTCTACAGATCAGACAGTATCCAAACCTCCGAAGAGTGGAACCTGAAATAAAAGCACAACAATTCCTGCACAGAACCAGGTCTGTCATTATAAAGAGGGGAAAGATTTTAAACAAACAAATCTTACTTTTTTAGATTGTATCCACCTCCAGATTATCTCCTGAATATCTCCAATGCACTTATAAAAGCAGCACTTTGAAAATGCAGCAAGCTATAATTAGGCAAGCTAATACTATGTGGCTATATATACACACACTCCCACAAAAGCTCCTCCCCAACAACAAATTTAACACCTTAATCACCTATGCTCATTTGCAATCAGACAATAGTGAGAACCTGTCTAACAAATTCCTTACCTGTTTGGAAGCAGTGTCTGAGTATCCACCAGAAACACAGCTGAAGTTCTGCTACAGTGGAAAAGCTCTAAGTTAGTCTAAATTAGTCTCCTGAATATCTCCAATGTACTTATAAAAGCAGCACTTTGAAAATGCAGCAAGAGGAATAGTCAAGAATTACTCCTGACCGTTGTGTACGTCTGATCTGCAACTACAGGAATCGTTTGGTTGAAGTTATTGCTGCCAAATGAGGTTCAACCAGTTATTAAATCCAAGGGTTCTCATACTTTTTTCATCTACACTGTGAATGTTTACATGGTGTGTTCAATAAAAACATGGTAACATTTAATTCTTTGTGTGTTATTAGTTTAAGCAGACTGTGATTGTCTATTGTTGTGACATAGATAGAGATCAGATCACATTTTATGACCAATTTGTGTAGAAATCCATATCATTCCAAAGGGTTCACAACTGTAAGTAGTATTGCAGTTATATCAATGGCTAGCCAAGCTGCAATACCAGAAACAACCTACGGGACCAGTGTGGTGCTGTCTTTTAAAGCTAAGTTCCTGAAAAAAAAATGCCTTTTAAAAAGTTAGAATTCTTTTGGTGGTTTCAGCTATTAGGTTTACAGTATGTGTTGGCAGATTTTTGTTCTTCATTTTTTATTTATGGATTTTAGAAGATTTTTTTTTTATTAATTGACTTGGCAGCTTTTTAACAGCGCGGTGGGCTGGTAAAGGTCAATACAGGCAGAATGTAAAATATTCTATATTCAGAGAGGGTCTGGTGCATACATAATTCTGCAATCCTTCTCACAGTGTTAAGATAAATTCTGGAACAGAACATGGGTGAGCTTTTACATTTACATTTTTGCACAATTTGATGCAGATATCTCAGTTGTTAGTTACTCGCTAGTCAGGATAGCGCTTAGACCAAGTTAGGCTCTGTTCACACACACAGAAACTACCGTTAATGAAGCCTCTGATGAATTCTACTGTATAAGCCCTTAGGCTCCTATTATACAAATGCCATAATTTTTGGAGTCATGTAGTCTGTTGCATTATTCCATACAGCTAAAAAAAAATCATACTTTTATTTCCTAGTGATCTAAGGCAGTCAAATCGTTCAAATTAACATCTCTGGTAGAGGGCAGTGGAAGGGTTAATGCTACATACCAGAGGTCTAGTGGTTAATCACCTCTCTGGCTTCTGGTATTAGCAGGAGAATGAACTTTGGCTCTGCTCCCTGCATTGATCATAATCATGAGTGCAGGGAAGGGGATATAGAGGACTATGCAGCTATTGTATGGCTACACAGTTCTCTCTATGATCAGGCAGAGCAAATCAGGAATTCTCTGCCCAGTTTTAAAGGGGGCAGACTTTTCACCGGGCAGGGGTAGTTTTTAAGCTAGATTGCAAAATGTTGCCTGGGTATTGAAAAAGATTATTGCAGAGGGTGGTTTTAACTGTGTAGTTGTCCCATTTTTATATGTTCTTGGGCTCTGGATATAGCCATGGAAATCACAACTCTCCACTGGTTACATTGCTAGCCTGCATGAAGAGATGGAGAGAGAGATCAATAAAAATTGCTAAAATTTGCAAGCACATTTACGGATCATACACTGGACAATAGATTGTACTATTCTCCTGAACTGTACAATTCTGCTGGTTTCTAAGTTCAAATCTTCAAGCATCTCCTGCTTGTTCAAAGTGTAACAGAACCTGCTCAGGTGCACTGCATACTGAATGTCTTGGCAGCAAACGCTACTTTAACGAGGTAACTTTATGTGGTCTCTATTTCGTGGCTTCGAGTTGCTGTGGTTCCTAAATGTTTCCACTTTCCAATAATACCGCTCATAGGTGATGGTGGAATATGTAGGCTTTGGTGGCATCGTACCAGAGGACCACACTGGAATTCATTGAGCTCTTTAGAATGAGCCATTCTTTCCCAAATATCTGTAAAGGCAGACTGCATGGCTAGAGGCTGGATTTTATACACCTGTGGCAATGGGACCGGATGAAACACCTGAATTGAATGATTTAGAGGTATGTCCTAATACTTTTCTCCATATAATGTATTTTGCAGCTAATCTTACATTTTTATGTGAAACCAGTGGGACACTGCCTTGGCTCTCAGTCCTCCCATTAAGTTATGTATGTGAAGTGACCTAATAGCACTTGGCACAATCAGGACAAGTCAATGTTTCCAGCTTCTCATTCGGTACGGAATCATCTTGTCATACGTATTTAATTCTTCTTATTATTCTTATTATTCTTATTATTCTTATTATTATTCCTTCTACATATAGGAAACCTTATGAAAAGTCAACATGTATATCTAGGCTCAGTAAATCTGATGCTGAGATCTGACTTTGTTTGCTGGATATATTACATTTACCAGACACTCGGAGACTACATTATGTAAAATATACTCCGACTTCTTATTTGCAATTCAGCTTATTCACAGAACACTTTGTTTCAACCATGAACTTTCCTTTAAAATATTTGCAGACTTCCAAATTAGGGAGAGGATTTTTTATGTCTTACTATTGGAGATGTGAATTTGTAACTAAAATAACGCATTAATCACGTATTAAAAGTTAGTGAAAATTGAATTATTTATACATTTTTGTACTAAACATTTATACACAACAAAAATCATATTTTCCAGGACCTAAAAAGAACCTCTCCCCTCTCCTGACATGTCTGTTTTATTAAACACATGGATTCCCCAGTTAATAACAATTCTGGAGCATCTATTCTTATGTCTCTATGTTGTACCATTGCTTTATTATTCCTGATAGAAGTCATGGATGAATTGCTAGCCATTTGCAATGTAGGTCCAGATGGGGGTTACCAGTTTGGAGGTTTATCCCTGCACAGTCTGACACTAGCAGCGCTGATTAGATAGAGTGAGACTATGCAGGGACCGCCCCCCCCCCCCCAACTGGTTACTACACCTCTGTACCCTTACTGCAGATAGCAGCAGAACGGCCATGTGATGGATGTGAGATCACAGGTCAAACATGAGACCATAGAGCTGTTATGAGTGCTGTGGCCCCTTCCAACAGCTGATCGATAGAGGAGCCATGCTAGGAGTCGGACCCTCACTGATCTGATATTGTTGACCTAACTGAGGATGTCATCAGGAAAAATCTCTTAAAGGTAGGGTTGAAAATAGTGGTGATCTCAGTCCTTATGCTCATGAGGCTCACTAAGGTCATTTTCATATGGAGTCAATAAGCTAAAATCTGTATATTTTAAGAGTACTCAAGAGGAAAGCCATGCAAACACAGACAAAACTCAGACCAGATGTTTTCCTTTGTCAGGTATGATCCAAAGCAGTTATCCCAACCACTAAGCCACCAAGCTACCCCATAAATCAATTCATTAGGATTCAAGTTCAAGGTGTTCTAACCTGGTCTTCCCCAAAGACACCATAATCCATAGAGAAGTATAGTAGGTCATCAGTATAAAACACTCAGAAAACCACTTTAAAGGGGTTGTCCCATGAAAAATATGTGACAGTTTTCAAACCGGCAACTGGATCTGACTACCTTTGTAATTGGATGTAATTAAAAATATATTATAGCTACTGAGTAATTCCATGAAATCTATCTGTATAGCGCCACCTGCTGTTTGCTCTTTTTCTAATTTCTCTGTCCTGCTCACTGAGATGGAAGCACATGCTAAGTTCCATCCTTCAACTGAGCTATGAAGGGGGAGATCTCTAGATCCATGTGTGGGGCTGGTTCTTGCTTTGTTAGAGGTTGTCATATAGTAGATTTTGTATGATTTTTATTTTTGACAGGTGCCATTGTCATAGGATCATTAATGGTATTCCCTTCACCTGTCAGTAGTTTTAATGCCGCAGGTATTGCCTGTGCCTTTATATAGGAAAATATGAAACTACTGTAAATCCCCAATTCCTGATCCATCTATGATACCGTATTAGTAGTATATTTTTGCATTTTCTTAGATCAAACATCTCAGTATATTTAGGACATTTACTGTGTGGCGGCTCATCTATTCTTCCCTTCTGCAACCAATTTTAATATAGAATCCAAGTGCCTTCACATTATCCAACTAGGCTGAAAATTTATGACATGTCAGAATATAATTTGTGAGCTGTATCTCAAAGAATACAGAAACCTCATCAAAATATTGAGTTCTGTATTATTTCATATTCCCCGATCCTTTCAATCTGTCTCAGTCAATCAAAGTTGGAAAGTTTTTTATCTTTATGAGCATTAACTGTGCAAGTAGAGCGATGAATGTGTCCATTGCTGTGTTCCCAGCCAGGCTCTGGAGCCCTTTATTCTCATCAGCCCTGCCGTATGCTATTATCCAGAACATTTATAAAATCCTGTCGGTGAATTAAAATTACCAAAAAAACAAGAGACCTTTGCACTATTATACTATACCTATTCTAAGCGTTACTTCTTTACTTTACAGACGCCCAATGTAAATTTACTGCCTCTGACTCCATTGTGAATGTTTGATATAAACAGCGTAAAATGTCACTTTATGGATTTTCTTTGGTCAGTTTTTGTAAATGTTAAATCTTCCATGTTGGCTTTTAGTATTATGTGTAGAAGACAAGTTTTCCGTTGTTTTTACATACAGCCACCAGGGCATGATATGTCAATATACATTAGTTGGCTTCCTGTGGCCACCACTAGGGGGTGCTCACTGAAGACATATGTATACAGCTCTCATTAAACCTTTGAAGACACAGCCTATTTTTATTTTGTCATTTTTGTTTTTTACTCCCCACCTTCCAAGAACCATTATTTTCGTTTTCTAAACTAAAAAATGAATAGACCAATGATGGGGCATTTCCTGATAGTTCAATGTAACAGTATAATGGAGAGTTAACATCCCCGTTTCATTTTCCAAAAACAAATTTTTGTAAAAAATGGATCCTGTAAAAAAAATTGATCTTTTTTATTTTTTTACATGATTGATTTAACTCGTTTTCTTGTTTTTTTTGTTCTTCTGATGGATCAGAAGAACAGAAAATGAATCAGAGATGTGAATCCTCCCTAACGGTGATAGCCCTTTAGCATGTAGCAACAGAGGATAATGGACTATACAGTTGATAAATATATGGGTTATATTTATTTCCTGTTTTTGTGTATGGTCATAAATTAATAAAAGCACTTTTTTGATACTACAATTTTGGTTGTGGACGATATTTTTTGTGGGTGACCTTCACCCCTTACCCATTATTAATTATTTTCGGGACTATATTATGCATCAATGGTCTAAATAGTCTGACATTTCCAGTAACTTCAACTATTCTACTAATTTTCCACACAGTTCGGGCTCATGCACGGCACCGTATGTATTTTGCAGTCCGCAAAAAATGGATCCGCGAAAAATATGGATGACATCCGTGTGAATTCTGTATTTTGCAGAACGGAGCAGCTGGCCCCTAATAGAGCAGTACTATCCTTGTCCGTAATGCGGACAATAATAGAACATGTTCTATTTTTTTGCGGAACAGAAATACGGACATACGGAAACTAAATGGACACGGAGTAACTTCCGTTTTTTTTTGCGGACCCATTGAAGTGAATGGTTCCGCATACGGTCTGCAAAAAAAACAACGAACGGACACGGAAATAAAATAAGTTTGTGTGCATGAGGCCTTAGTAGGACATAGGAATGAGAAGCCCAAAAGGATGGAAACAAATGAGTCTCCTGCTGTAATGAAAGACAAAAAATACATATCACGCATTGATCAATGTGATATTTTACAGTCATATGTTCCAAAAGAAAAATCTGTTTTTGCCACCGCAGAGTAATTACCTGAAGGTGGGCAGACACAGCAGAATTAAATCCAGCAGATGGTGTGACTCACTATTCAGTGGTGACCTTCTAACGTTAGAGGCCACAGGTAGAAGTAATTTGATATAGTTAGTTAACCGAGCATCATGACAAGTTAGCATAAAATGCGTCAGGACAACTGAGCATCATTAGAAGAGAACGTGACATTTCAGAGTTATGGTGGCATTGAGTCTAATTTATGAAAGTTTTATAAAAGTATGTTTTTTCCAAGAATGCAAAGTCTTCTTAAAGGTAGCCATATTACCCTGGGTTAAGCCTAAGGTCCATGTCTTTCCAATGGGAAGTGACACACTGTGGCTCATCTCCTGTGAGAACATGAGACTGAAATTCATCGTGCTCGATCCTTCTTTTCTCCAAAAACATGTGTCGGGGCAGAGTCGGCACACCCTCATACACATAGCATAGTCGGACCATCCCTCTGAAATTGGTAGGTTCAGCAAAAGTTGCTCTTTTATATTTGGGCACCTTAACAGTCAGTATGCAAATAACATTATAAGAAAATCTCTACGTTACTTAAAGAAAGTTGCCATTTTGCAGCCAGAATTTTGCGTAGATACTGCACCAAAAGCCGCTGGCCAGCTGCACGGAATCTGCCTCCCATTGCTTTCAATGGGAGGCCGTGGTTTATGGCCAGGCTGCTGGGTGCACTATTCCTGTCTTTTTGGCATCTCTATGTGTACTCCCTGTGTACTATGACATCACAGTGTGCACTCTCCCTGTACTGTGACATCACTGTGTGTGCAGTCTCCCTGTACTGTGACATCACTGTGTGCACTCTCCCTGTACTGTGACATCACTGTGTGTGCACTCTCCCTGTACTGTGACATCACTGTGTGCACTCTCCCTGTACTGTGACATCACTGTGTGTGCACTCTCCCTGTACTGTGACATCACTGTGTGTGCACTCTCCCTGTACTGTGACATCACTGTGTGCACTCTACCTGTACTGTGACATCACTGTGTGCACTCTACCTATACTGTAACAGAACTGTGTGTGCACTCTCCCTGTACTGTGACAGAACTGTGTGTGCACTCTCCCTGTACTGTGACATCACTGTGTGAACTATTCTTGTCTTTTGACATCTCTATGTTTACTCCCTGTCTTCTATGACATCACAGTGTGCACTCTCCCTGTACTGGGACATGACTGGGTGCACTATTACCATATTGTGACATCACTGTGTGCGCGATCCCTATATTGACATCACTGTGTGCACTCTCCCTGTACTGTGACATCACTGTGTGCACTCTCCCTGTACTGTGACATCACTGTGTGCACTCTCCCTGTACTGTGACATCACTGTGTGTGCACTCTCCCTGTACTGTGACATCACTGTGTGAACTATTCTTGTCTTTTGACATCTCTATGTGTACTCCCTGTGTACTATGACATCACAGTGTGCACTCTCCCTGTACTGGTACATGACTGGGTGCACTATTCCCATATTGTGACATCACTGTGTGCGCGATCCCTATATTGTGACATCTCTGTGTGCACTCTCCCTGTACTGTGACATCACTGAATGCACTATCCAAGTACTGTGACACCACTGTGGGCCCTATCCCTATACTGTGATATTTCTGTACGGTCCCCATACTGAGACATCACTATGTGCATTATTTCTTTGTAATTGGAAGACCAAAAGTTGTAAGCCTTTTATATTCTGAAATTACTGCTGAAGGTGGCCATGGCAGTACTGTATGTGGCCCATTCCAAGTTTTGCTTTGGAGCTTCATGATTTCTTGTCACGGGCATGTATACCCTTTGTACACAGTCACATACCCTAAGTCAGGGATGCTCAACCTGCGGTCCTCCCGTTGTTGTAAAACTACAACTCCCACCATGCCCTGATGTAGGCTGATAGCTGTAGGCTGTCCGAGCATGCTGGGAGTTGTGGTTTTGCAACAGCTGGAGGGCCACAGGTTGGGCAACCCTGCCTTAAGTCGTAAAGCTTCTCATTTGATCAATGTCTACTTTATGCTTCACAATATTATTTTTATACATTATAACATTTGTCATCTAGTACTATTGGAGGACTATTTCTATAAATGTATTAGTCTAGCTTCTACTGACTTTTAGTCTCAGTCAGTCTTAGAGCAATTGGCAAACAAAACCCTGCAGTCGGTCATATCATGTCCCAAGGCCTTTGCCAGAGCTCATTATAATATTACATAATAAATGTTTGATAAAGGAGAAAAAACATTGTGACATTTATGCTGTCTTCGGCTCATCCAGGTAATGCTGCACAAGAATATTTTTGGCCCGACTTCCATATTAAAATTACCTATTCTTATAATCCTTTGGTTATTTCCAATTTGTAGAAAAGCGTTTTGTCAAACCTTATCCGTGAGATCTTAAAAATATAGGAGCTATAATAATTAGAGGTAGACGATGCCCAAAAAAAGTGGCGTCCAAGTCCCCAAATCACTTCAGGTGGATGAATGGCAATAACTGGTGCAAAGAAAACTCGAGTTAGGTTAAAATAAGGGATCACCTATGTGACCTGGTCCTGTTTCCACCTATAGAGGAATACCTGTATGTGCTTGTGGTTAAAGACTACTCATCGCCTTCAAACTGATCATTTTTTTAAATGATTCTTGGACTTTTCTTTGAATTTTACACAGTATCACATCTCAATCCTGTTGCCGATCCTATTACTTTTCAGTATTCCTTGCTCATTTTCTTACCTTCATTGGCATCTTCTGCTATTGACCTTAAAGAGCTCCTGTCAGCAGGATCAACCCCATTGAATCAGGCATACTACCTGGTAGAGTTGATGCTGATGATTAAAATGATATCTGACTTGTAAAAATCGGTTGCGGCATTGCTGAGAAAAAAGACTTTTATTCTTCATGCAGTTGAAGACTTCAGTGCACTGAGGGGCGGGGCCAGCACTAGAAAGCTGAGGCGCACAGAGGGTCGTGACTCCGCCTATCTGTGCACTGAAGCCCTCATTGGCATAAAGAATAAAAGTCATTTTTTCTCAGGAATGCCACAACCGATTTTCACAAGACAGGTATCATTTAACGCAGCAAGATTAACCCTACCAGGTAGTATGCTTGGTTTAGTAGGGTTGATCATGCTCACGGGTGCTCTTTGTCTGATGTGTGGGTGTGATGTCTGACCTCAGCAGCCATTTTGGAGAGTTATCCAAACTCCATAGTTAATTCCATGAACCAGCCTATAGAAGGAAAAATTGCAGAGGAACCAGGAGGGGAGTGAGAATATTGGCAAAGGAAGGAAACAAGTCCACAAGCTGAACATACTACCTGTGTGTCTCCACTTAATATTGTCACATATCAGGCCGTTCAGGAGCATCAGAAAATTTGAGTGTTCGTGTCTGCAAAAGGAGCAAGCTTCTAACGTTGTGTCCGGACATTACTAAGGCAACACATCACGTGACTCAGCCCGATCACGTGGAACAACACGTAATACGTGACACGCCATCAACGGACCTACCAAATACAGCCGGCTCACTATAGCACGCTATACAAAAGTCTCCAGGACCAGTAAAGTACCGCAGTATTCACTGCCATCTCTATGTGGAACTAATTCCGCCATATAATAATGTACTAACATCTTATAACAATTGTGCTACACATACACCTGTCCATTTTTTTCCCTTAATCCTAGGACATGCGGGACATCCAATGGACTGACTAACCAAGTCAATTACGTTTACACAGACTCCATTTTTAACTGGGATTTCCATAGCGCTCCACGCTACCATCAGGGACGTATTCATTTTTTTCTAACCCTTTCAATAAATGTAACATTCTGAGAAAGAACTGTCCAGGTTAGTGTTGAGATGCATGTTCTTCTATTGTTATAAAAGTGTACTAAGTATTAGTACACTAAGATAAATGGATAATTAGTACACTAAGATAAAGACACATAGATAAATGGACAGATTTATTTAGGTCATAGATAGTGTTATGTTGGTGATCTGTGCCTGCCGCTGTCCCACAGCCATTGCACCTCTCACCCTCCTTCTCTGGTCCCGCTGCTCCCACATGTCTCCTGTCTGCAGGCCACAGCCTGCTCCTGCCAGCATACGTCCCCTTCTGTCTCTAGAGCGCAGAGTGTATGCTCTTGCTGATTTGTTCTGTCCTATGGCTGACCATCTGTGGGTTTATAAGGTACCTTGCCCTGGGAAAAGATGCCTGAGTTGTAGGTTTTCTAGTTGATAGTAACCAGTGAAGGTGTGCCATTCTGTTTGTCTGTGTCCTAACCTCTGCCTGTTTACTTACTCTGAACCTCTGCTGTCTGTCCTGACCTGTGCCTTTTCACCATATTGATCCTGTATCCTGACTATAAGTATTGCCTTGCTCTAGCGTCTCTGATCCCCATGAGTCAACTGCCAATTACCCCAGACTATTCCAAGAATTAACAGCCTGGTGGCTCCTCTGCAGCAATGGCCAGATCCCTGTATAGTTAAAGGGTGAAAACCAGGGGACCACCAGGGTAATAACCTTAGGTCTAGCCCAAAGTCAAACCGGTAGGTTGGGACAGTGGGTCCACACTCACTGCCTGTAACAGATAAATAGATAGATACTGAAGCTAGATAGACAATAGAGATAGGCATGATAGAGACAAGATTAATACCGTTCTAACTTTAGCACACCGGATCCAAGTTATGATGAAATAAGTGCTTTGAACCTTGAATGAAGACCTGCTCGCCTGGCAATGATTTATTATTCTGGGTGATGTGTCATAACGGTACAGCGATGATCATGTCGCCGCTTACGCAGCGCAAGAAAAAAGATGCCTGCCATCATGTGTGAAGCAAATACGCCACATGGATTTCTGTTAATGAGGTAACCTGTCAGGAATTTTTGGAGCATAACAATAGCATCGAATTGCAACCTAGAGTATAACGGAGGAAATCCAATAAGAGCAAGTAAGGTAAAAAAGACAATTCTTCTGTTCCGGGAAATGGCTTTACTTATGGATACCTAAGCTGGACTAAAATAAATTTAATTGGGGGAAAAAACGTCCGACATTTCGTTTCGATTTTGGAGAGGAAAAAAAGTTTTATAAAATAAAAGAGTAAAATTGTAAAACTCAAGAGAGCGTGTGAACTGCGGTCATGCAGCATCACTTATGCAGTTGTCTTTTCGACTAGGAAATCTATATTGTTAGCAGAGTAATTGACGACCTCCAAGGCGTTCAAAACAAGAACATCTGTAGAGGGAAGGTGCTAACGGGAAAGCTGCGGGCTTTTTCTTAATGCATTGTCTTGTGCTATGTTCCAATATTTCTAAGCAATCCTGAGGTCACTGTAGGTAGGTCCATTGTTATTTATGGATATAACAAGCTGGTGATATTGCTCATTCCCCAGTGGGGGGGTAAAAACATAAGGTATAAATTGGGTGATGTGCTTCAATATGAAGGTCAGAGGGAAAATCACTGGATTTCTACCTACACAGTGCTTGTTATTTCGTAAAATTAGGTTTTGCACCAACTTCTTGATTTCTTATGTGCTCAAACATAAATATAGATTCAACAAGTATACCAAATAACAGTAAAATGTTGCAAAAAATTGGATACTTTTTATGGTCTGAAGAGGAAAATGGCAGCATTGAAATGAATAAAGTGGGCAAATAATTGGCTATGGGTGATTTGCAACCATTAAATATTGGCTTGATAGGATACACCTAAAAGGCAAAATAAGGCAACTTTGCAACTGATGTTTACCTGTTTATGCAAACAGCTCCTATGCGGTCCTACGTGTCTCCATGGTTACAGACTACAATCCCTGTGGGTAGTCGGATTCTACATTCATGCTTCTATATTTCTATCTGAACCCTGATTAAAACAGTGATCTGAGGATCCATTCCCCTGGGTGCCTTGATTGACAGAGCCAAGCAGGGAGGGGTTGGCCACAGAAAGGAGCGGAGCTTGGATACAAGAGCAATGGTGACTCCATCATTGTACCAAAGGCCTAATTTGCATATAAAGAAAAAGTATAATGTGAGGACGGAGCCTAAAATCAACAAAAGAAAAACTGTTTAATCAAGGGAACCACAACTATGTGTGCATGCAAACAACTGGATAAAAAGGTCAAAGGTGAAAGATTTTTGAAATAGCTGATAGATGGTCCTCACATTTAATGGCTTTAAAGGTCCCTTTTTCTGCCTCTGGCACAAGAAGAATGGTGATTTACTATCCTAACTCATAAAAGAGTACTTCTGCAGGTTTAAGGAGTGAAAAATATATTTTAGTGTTTACTCTGCAGAGCAACTACTCAATATAGGAGCAACTTCTCAACATAGGAGACTACAGTGCTCCGTCCATTTCACCGATTGGCAGCTCTGCAAATCCCACCAAACAACCTTCCTTATCTCAGCTTAATGGACCATCTTTGATGGTCAAATGGAGGGGTGAGCTATTGGGGTTAACAAGTCACCCCTACCTTTTTAGATTTTGAGTAGAGAACAGGTCATGTTTTACATTTTGATGCAAAGGTTTTCGATTGTAGTTCTACTCGTGACCTTGACTACCTCTATTGCAGACATTGTAGGTGCCCAGCTGTTGAGTGACACTAACTCCACCATAAAAAAAAACATCTGAGGTGGGTATGGAACTTGCAGTCACACCTGGACCTTTGGGTTCCGAAAATGTGTACCCCACGTGTAGTTGGAGTCCCTGTTACAGATTTTCCACTGGGGCCTAGGAGCTTTATGTTACGTGTTTGTTATCTGAAGATGATGGAAAAAGAATAAGAAGAAAGAAGATGCCATGTAATGGAAGAAAAAGATAATTTTAAAGCCTTTTCACTTCTTAAAGCAGCTGGTTGCCATGGGTCCCTGACTGCAAAAAAAAAAATCATGAAAAACTATATAAAGCAGAGGGTAGACACTGACAACAGTATTATAACTGCCAGCGGGGTGCTACCCATAAACCAACTAATTCATGGCTCTTATCCATTGATGTACCAACCCACCAGTGATTGTGAGACATGGGTGGAAAGAAGCATGCAATCTTATGAACAGTATGAGGCATTATTATTTTTTAAGGTAGCAGCTACACAGATTGCACATGTAGTATATATGCCAAAAAATTGCAAAAACTATGGATAAACCTGTCATGTGTGAGGTGTCCCATCAAGATGTATGAAGGCATCTTAGTGGTGACAACTTTCTATGGTCTATTTATATATTGGCCTCATACTGTGAATGGCAGATCACGTCTCACACAAGAGGGTCTCATCTCCCCTTGCTCAGTCACATAGGTATAGTCTTGTTTTCTCTCGTCCTTCTTCATCTCATTCCTGACGTCAGATCAATGAAGGATTCCCGCTGAGTCCCACGTGGGGTGAGCGTGGCAATTTTAGGCATCTTGCAGGCGAACAAAGAACAATGTTCTGTATCTGCAGGCGGCAATGTAACAGCTCATTAGCGATGGAGAGTCTGATGAAGTAAAAGAAAGTGTCGTAAATGGAAACTTTTATTTTCTCACACAGCGCTTTTGTGCATTGTTCCATTACTCGGCATTAACGATGAAAGTGAGTAATGAAAACTGCAAAGAACAAGTGCTTGTCCTATGGGGTCTTGGCAATTTTACCAAAGTTCTAATCTCTATTGTATATCTTTCCAAGCCTATGGAAGTTGTAAGAAATAGCTGCTAAAAAAAAACTTAGTCCCTGTTTACATCCATGACCAGGAGTGTAGCTATAGGGGCTGCAAAGGTAGAACTAAAACCCAGGCCCTAGTTCCTGATTGGACTCCAAGGCTCCTCTGCCATATAAGAAACCAGTGTTATAAATGGCACTACTGACCCTGTTAGAGATTTTGTACTGGGGCCCTGGAGGGACAAGTTGTGCAAACTTTTGTGATCACCTGAAAGTAGACTCCTCTCTCCACCCAGTTGAATTTCAGGGACCACCTGCAGGAAGACTCCTCTCTCCATCTGTTTGACTTTCAGGAACCACCTGCAGGTAGACTCCTCTCTCCATCTGTTTGACTTTCAGGAACCACCTGCAGGTAGACTCCTCTCTCCATCTGTTTGACTTTCAGGAACCACCTGCAGGTATACTCCTCTCTCCATCTGTTTGACTTTCAGGAACCACCTGCATGTAGACTCCTCTCTCCACCTAATCAACTTTCAGGACCACCTGCAGGTAGACTCCTTTCTCGACCCAATTGAATTTTAGAGACAACCTGCAAGTAGACTCCTCTCTCCATTTGGTTGACTTTCAGGGACCACCTGCAAGTAGACTTCTCCCTCCATCCAGTTGACTTTCAAGGACCACCTACAGGTACACTTCTCTCTTCATCCTTTTGACTTTCCCGGACCATGTGCAGGTGCTCTCCACCTGGCTGACTCTCGGAGAACACCTCATGGAGTCATTGCATTGGTGTAGGATTAATTTCCAATCAAGGGCTCCTTTTTAGCTCGCCCCTTTATTTTCAAACCCTTCTTTAGTCTCCTTCTTAAGTGCATCATGAACTCACAACAGATTCTAAATAGGTGATCTCTTGGCTGCCACCAGTTACACTCAGCCCTGCTTTGGCACCAACAGACTCTATATTTTACATTTTAGTTTCACCTCTAATAACGCCAATGGAAGTAGGCATTCAATTGACTGAACTGCCTACCACATAAACATGGTATCCAGAAGAATTTACTCTCCATAAAGGACTTCAATATTTGTCAGCTAGATATTGATATTACTATACACCACATCTTGACGCACATAAAACAGTAGGCAAAACAAAGATGCATTTCATCTGCAATAAACAGAACAACAAGTTAAAATAAACCTTGTTGTCTGTAGTGCTCAGAGCAAATATTCAAATCGTGAATTTTAATCGCGAATATCTCCACTTCGAGAATTTGTGAATATTTAGAATAGAGTGCTATATATTCGTATTCACAAATAGTGTTGATCGCGAATATTCGAATCGCGAATTTATTGTGAATATCGGCACTTAGCAACATCCCTAGCAACCAATAGGAAAGTTGCCTACCCCTTAGTGTTGATCACGAATATTCTAATTGCGAATTTTTATCGCGAATATATTACATTGCCGATTTTCTCAATCAAGAAAATATTGACTGGAGATCACAAATTCTCAAATTTGCGAATTTATGGAGAATATTTGGCCAAAAATTCATGAAATATAGCGAATTTGAATATTGCCTATGCCGCTCATCACTAGTTGTCTGTGCACAAAGCAATAACATATTGTGGAGATGAATGGAGATATATTATGTCTTCCTGCTGCATCACCACCTGGCTCCATTTGCTTAATCTCCTTCCTTCGGTCTTCTCGGCAACTAGTGGGTGATTTCATTACATTCGCCTTTTCCTTCATGCCAGTTTATTGTCCCTTTCACACCTACTTTTTACATAAGCTTGTGATCGCTTCTGTCTTAGTTGTGGATTTTTGTATATTATTGCACTGTATTGCTGAGGTTATATATATATATATATATATATATATACTGTATATAATATTTTATATTTTTGATATGTTTATTTGTACATTAAAGGCTATGTGCATCTTTGGGGCAATTTTTTTTATTATTGCATTGTACTCATTTTTAACTAAAAATCTTTTTTTTTAATTGGCCTTTATTAAACATTTTAAACCCCTATCACTGTCCAGCCTTCAGTTTCTCTAGTAGCAGGCTCTGAATTTTCACTTTGTTCCATCAGGCAGCTCAGCTGATGGCTCCTTATGTCTGCTCTCTGACCTTATAAATGCTCATTAGAGCTCAATTCTTATTTTACTGATAAGAATGTGGCTTAAATAATTGTTTATGACCTTTTAGTACTTTAGAGAAGGTTTATTAGATGACAGCACATAGTGAAAGTGGAAGTACCATTCACACAGCTAGACAAACAGTTAGCCCTTTTTTAACAGAGTGGCTAAATATTTTTTAATAGAGACCAATAGAAAAAAACTGATTTTTAGCCCAAAATGAGTAAAATGCAATTATAAAAATTGCCCCTGAAGATGTACATAGCCTTTAACTTATTTATTTTTAAATTAGAGCCAATTGTACCAAAGAAATAGTCACCAAAATTCTAATTATGTCCAGGGGGAGAACCAGTGGAGGGGAGACCTCACAACTCTCTAGTTGCTTCTATGGGAGGTAACTGAACAAGCGTGCTTAGCTATTTATATGGCACCATGGTCACAACGCCACCTCAGCAAGTGGGATGGGAATAATCCCAACTGTTCTGGAGATGGGTGCTGGTTCTGCGTGGAAATAAATTTACAAAGGAAACCCTTTAAAAATTCAAAATGGCTGCTATTACAGTTGACTATAACTGTGCTGCACCGGACTAGCAGAGACGTGTCCTTAGTGTTATGATATTGTTGTCTTAATATATATCATGGTAAAAAGAAAGCTTAGATAAAAAGCAAAAAATATTTTGACAAAAAGGTAAAAAAAAAAAGTTTAAGATTAGGTCGTTTGCAATTATTCTATATTCTTTAGTGGTCAAGTCAAATCTCACTCCCATACTGAGTACAGAATCTTCCCTACAGCTACAGTTTACTTTTAAATGCTGCCATCTGGAATTTTTTTAAATTCTCCATTCTGTAAATAGAGTGGTTTCCCCATACAGATGTACCTTGTACATTGTGTATACTGATCCATGAGATTGGAAAAACCACAGGTCTAAAATAGCAGAAGCCTAGAATAATTATACATCGTGTTTACCAGACTGCGCACCCTGACATCATATAACTGTTTTAGCAGAGCTCCACAATGGTCTCCAACTTGCATTGACATTTGTATTTTTATTAAAACTATGTAACACTGTGTATGATAAAGTACTGGAAGGGGTGCGTATCTCACTCAGAATGCTCAGATGGGTGAAGTAAAATAATCCAGGAAAGCTGGGTTGTTTCAGCAAAGTGTTATTTTGCTGAGGCACGTTTCTTTGTGGGCTGGATTTTTATGGAATGATTGATGGGTTGGTAGTGGGACCAGCCATTCCCTCCTTCTCCAGTTCAACGTTTTCTCCTAACCTGAAACAAACCCAGGTACAGATGAGGGGCTGATTACTGTGGGGAGAAAAACAGGGCTGAAGTGCTCATTCGGTGTAAGATATTAGAGACTGGAAGACGTGTGGTGGCTGTGCAAAGCCTGATCCGAAGTACCTAGGTGAGGTAACCATCTGTTAAGTTAGTGGGCAGGTATTTTGTTTCCGTATTACTTTTGTGCCGTGGATTCACCCTCGTAAATATTGAACTTGGATGCCCTATGGTGTTTATGAAGAAAATAAACCTTATTTGGACTTTTAACCATTGATGCCTGTGTTTTGTGTCAACCCCACCCACAAGGACAGGTCCTGACAGCTACCTATAGAAAAAGTATTTGCCTACAGAATTTTTATGCTTTAATCTGCAACAACATTATTCATACATTATATGGAGAAAAGTATTGGGGCACCTACACTCTCCAACTACATGAGCTTTTATGACATCCCATTCTAAATGCATAAGCATTAAGATGGAGCTGGTCCCCCGTTTGTACTTCTGGGAAGGCTGTCTACAAGATTTTGGAGTCTGTTGGAATTTTTGCTCATTAATCCAGAACAGTATTAGTAACATCAGGCACTGATGGTGCATGAGAGGTCCTGGCTTGTAGCCTTCATTCTAGTTGAATGCGTTGGATGGGGATGAGGTGCAGACCAGTGACGTTCTTTCAGACCAGACTTCCCCAAACATGCCTCTATGGGCCTTGCTTTGTGCATTGAGGCATGGTCATGCTGGAATATAAAAGGGCTTTCCCCAAACTCTGCCCCCATAGCTTTATTCTTTCTCCACCAAACTATACAGTTGGTACAGTGTAGTCAGGCAGGTAACGTTCTCCTAGCATTCGCCAAACCTGGACTTCACTGCTCCAGAGTCCAGTAGTGGCATGCTTTACACCACTCCATCCAACGCTTTGCATTGTGCTTGGTTATATAAGGCTTCCACGCAGCTGTTCGACCACAGAAACCTATGTCACAAAGCTCCCGACACAGTTTTTTGTGCTGATGATAATGACAAAGGAGGTCTAGATCATTGGCAACTTTTATGTACCATGCACCTCAGCTCTTGGCGACCCTGTAACATTATGTGGTCTCCACTTCATGGCTGAGTTGCTGTGGTTCCTAAACACTTCCACTTTACAATAATACCACTCACAGGTGATGATGAAATATCTAGGAGGGTGGAAATTTCATGAACTGACTTGTGGCAGAGGCAAAGGCAAACTGCATGGCTAGGGGCTGGATTTTATACACCTGTGGCAAAGGGGTTGTATGAAACACCTGAATTAAATGATTAAGAGGTATGTTCCAATACTAGTTTTCCCTATGAAGTATACATTACAGAGGTTTTTTACACCAGTTATATCCGTTATGGTTCATGCACATCACTGTATGGTGGCTCCATGCATAAGCTTTATATTTTCTACTTATCCTGGAAGGTCTGGAAAGTGAGATCCTGTCCTTGGCACTAAATATAAGGCTCAGCTAAGCACTTATCAGGCCATAGAACCTTTTTGAGTTAATTTCAGAGATTTTAGGTAGGACTGTAGGCAGGTTTACAGATGAGCCACGTTCTTTCCATTGTTTAGTTATTGACTCCCATCCCATAGATAGTCTAAAAAAAAATATTATCCATCCCTGACTATCATTTGACTGCTTGGAGCATTCATTTAACTTCTTCAATTTTTTTTTTGTATAAAAGTGATGCATCTAATATTGGATCTTCCAGATACGTAAACAATCCCTTGATCAATCCTTCAATTACAAACTCTGCGACCAAGTGTCCAATGTGTAAAACAGCAGGCACTTGGCGGCTATGGCGCCTGCTCAGCTTCTGAGCAGGTACCAGCATCAGATTAAAGTCCCTTGGGCCCACTAGAGGAAATTATTCTGGTGGCCCACCTTAAAGGCCCTGTTTAATTAGGGGCTCATTAATGTCAGAGCAACCTCCTGGTACTCTTGTGGGCCATTCTGACCCTGGCAGGCGCCATCTTTAAAGACCTGACATTTGCCGTTTATGTACGGCGGATGTGGGGAAGAGGTTAGTCCGTATACAAGCCACTTTGTGCACCCTAGCTCCTTCCTCTGCCAGACCCTACCACACTGCTTGATTGACAGGGCCAGACAAGATGGTGACTATGCAGGAAACTGTCCCTGTCAAACAAGAAGAAGAGGGAGGGGCTTGTAAAGGAAGCAGGAGGAGCAAGGGGGCAAAAAGTGGCTTGGGTCTACCCTTAGTGCACTTAACTGATTATTTGCCTGCAAAGGAAGGTCATTCTGCAAAGGAAGGTCAAGTGAAAGGCATCAGGGGTGTAGCTATAGTGGAATTAGGGGAAGGGGCATGCCGTGACATTATATATATGAAAACAAACAGGGCGGCTGCCTGGCCTGGTCTGAGTGAGCCATCTTGACTAGCCGCAGGAGTGAGGGTTTCACGAGAGGGGGGGATTGCTGGGGGTTGGGGGCGTTCAAAAATTTGCTGTGGTGCTCAGCCTGGTCTAGTTACACCACTGAAAGGCATCATTCCATTCAGCTGAGTTCATCCTACGGGGCATTGGCGTTTTACAGTAGGGGGACAGAAGACCACGTGGGACCTAAGTTTAACTACAGCTACAGCACCACCTTACACTACGGCTTTAATGGCAGCCCTGGCATCTGACAACATAATACACTAAGACAATCCGTACTGCAAATTTTTTTATGCTTTCCACTTATTTTTCACCTTTTTTTTAAAAACTAAATCACAGAACACAACTTTCCATTTTTATAAGCACCCTGCAGCCCAATCTTGGATCATTGTGTTAACCTGCAGAACCTTGGCATCTAACATAAGCCCTAAGAGACAATAACGGCTCTCTACTAAACAGTCGTACTAGTTCACCTGAATAGCAGGGAGCAATTATACCCAGTGAGAGCTCGCCGCCTACAATACACTTCCCATTCACACTGGCAATACTAGTGGTTGCATTTTATATTTACAATACAGAAGTTTAACGCAGGTATTATTTACGCCAAACAGGCTGTGTTCTATTGTACCCGATGCACAAAATAAAAAATAATAAAGTATGAAGCTTGTATAATCACAAAATACGTGATTCTTTGCTACCTCCTTTGCGTTGCGATAATGATGGCTGTTACTGTATGGAATTACACAGAGAGGCTCGAGTACAAGCCAATGTTCTGTGTACGACACTATGAACAGAACACTGTCTTTAGAGTACATTATGTAGTGAGCCTGACAAAAATGATTAATTGCTGAGCTGGAGTCTGGGTATTCAGTATTTGCCAATAATGGCAAAAATAAAAGGAAGGGGGTTCAATTCTGATGACATTTATTTAAGAGCCAGATGACTGTTCCTTTGTGATTAAAGAACAAACTGAATTACATGAACATCCAATAATACGAGCCTTGGTTATTCATGTTGTCTAAGATGTTGATTTATTTGTATTTCTTTTTTGTTTCATACATTTGAGGGGGGGGGGCATTCCATCATTTTTACATATGCTTTCGATCATTTTTTAATTAGGGCTGGGTTTAGGGAATGCGTCACCTTATTACTGAAACATATTCCTCTCTTTCTGATGTGTTTTAATTAATTTAATTTAATGTGTTTGTATATTTTTTGTATTCTTTTTCTATTACATAACTATGGAGATAGTCATCTCACAAGAGTTACAGCACCAGCAGTTGCAGGGATTTGAAGAGAAATAAGACGACTGCTAGAAAATGACTCATTGACTCCTGTGAGAGTGTTGTGGGCATGCTCTATGGCATATACAGCAGTCATATGCAAGGTGGGGGAGGAGGAGATGTCCTCATTAACTTTTTCAGTCTATGTGGTTATATATTTATGACTCATTGACTCCTATATTTATTTTATGTAAAAAAAAAAAACTACATTTGTCTCCTGTGGGAGAGTGTTGTGGGCATGCTCTATGGCATATGCAAGGTAGGGAGGAGAATCTGTCCTCATCATCTATTGGCATTGGTGTGAGTCCACCATTTTTAACTACAACAGTTTTTAGGGAATGCATCATCTTATTACTGAATACATACGCCCCTTTGTCCAATCTGTTTTATTGGCTGATTGTACAGTCCTGATCAAAAGTTTAAGGCCACTTGAAAAATGGCAAAAAATATCATATTTAGCATGGCTGGATCTTAACAAGGTTCCAAGTAGAGCTTCAACATGCAACAAGAAGAAATGGGAGTGAGACAAAACATTTTTTGAGCATTTAGTTTAATGAAAACAACGAATAAACTGAAACAGGCTGTTTTTCAGCTGATCAAAAGTTTAGGACCCCACCTCCAAAAAAAAAACTAAAGCCCCTCAAAACAGAAATCCAACTTCCAAACATGAACAGTAATGAGTAGCTCCGCCGTTATTGTTTATCACTTCCAAAATTAGTTTCGGCATGCTTGATGCAAGCGTTTCCATGAGGTGAGTGGGAACATTTCTCCAAGTAGTGAAGACAGCCGCATGAAGGCCATCTACTGTCTGGAACTGTTGTCCATTTTTGTAAACTTCCCTTGCCATCCATCCCCAAAGGTTCTCAATTGGATTTAGATCAGGGGAACACGCAGGATGGGCCAAAAGAGTGATGTTATTCTCCCGGAAGAAGTCCCTTGTCCTGCGGGCATTGTGTACTGTAGCGTTGTCCTGCTGAAAAACCCAGTCGTTACCACACAGACGAGGGCCCTCAGTCATGAGGAATGCTCTCTGCAACATCTGGACATAGCCAGCGGCCGTTTGACGCCCCTGCCCTTCCTGAAGCTCCATTGTTCCACTGAAGGAAAAAAGTACCCCAGACCATTATGGCGCCCCCTCCATTGTGGAGCGTAGAAAACATCTCAGGTGGGATCTGCTTGTCATGCCAGTAACGTTGGAAACCATCAGGACCAACAAGGTAAAACATTTTCTCATCAGAGAATAAAACTTTCTTCCACCTTTGAATGTCCCATGTTTGGTGCTCTCTTGCAAAGTCCCAACAAGCAGTTCTGTGGCGTTCAAGGAGACGAGGTCTTTGAAGACGTTTTTTGGTTTTGAAGCCCTTCAGTCTCAGATGCCGTCTGATGGTTATGGGGCTGCAGTCAGCACCAGTAAGAGCCTTAATTTGGGTCGAGGATCGTCCAGTGTCTTGACGGACAGCCAATTGGATCCTCCGGCTCAGTGCTGATGACATTTCTTTGGGTCTTCCACTTGACTTTTTTTTCTCCATAACCCTCAGGATCATTTAAGAAATTCCAAATGACTGTCTTACTGCGTCCCACCTCAGCAGCGATGGCGCGCTGTGAGAGACCCTGCTTATGCAGTTCAACAACCCGACCACGTTCAAAAAGGGAGGTTTTTTTTGCCTTTGCATCACAACGTGTGACTACCTGACAGAAAATGACAATGAATCCACATCTTTGCACAGATTTGGCCTTGTAAAGGCATGTGGTCCTAAAATTTGGATCAGCTGAAAAACAGCCTGTTTCAGTTTAATCGTTATTTTCAATTAATTGAATGCTCAAAAAATGTTTTGTCTCACTCCCATTTCTTCTTGTTGCATGTTGAAGCTCTACTTGGAACCTTGTTAAGATCCAACAATGTGAAATATAATTTTTTTTGCCATTTTTCAAGTGGTCTTAAACTTTTGATCAGGACTGTATATGTTTTTCTATTACTTGACTATGAGGAGAGTCATCTCACATGAGTTATAGGTCTAGCAGTTGCAGGGATTTGCAGAGACATAGGAAGACTGCTAGAAAATGACTCATTGACTCCTGTGAGAGTGTTGTGGGCATGCTCTAAGGCATACGCAGTAGTCATATGCAAGGTAGGGGAGGAGAAGCTGTCCTCATTATCTATTGGCATTGATGCGTTCTCATCATTCCTCATTCAAGTGGCCGTATTTCTTTGTCAGTCTATGTGGGTATAAGTTTTTTTTTTAATGTAAGTAAGTTAAAATTCACTTCTATGGGAGAGTTTTGTGGGCATGCTCTATGATATATGCAGCAGTTATACACAAGGCAGGGGGAAGAGGAACCCTATTAGTATGATTTTGGAGTGTGGGAGGAAAGTAGAAACCCTCCCAAATACAGGGAAACCATACAAACATTACCCGTGATTGGATAAGATCCCAGGCAATCGTGCTGACCACTGCACTACCATGACTTTATCTGTTAATTATATGGAGTGTTTATGGGTATATTTTACTTTTCAGATTTATTGTTATTTTGTTGTATGAGTTGTCATTCATACTAATGATTATCACCTCCCCTGACATGTCTGTTAGTTGCTACCTGTATCGCCTATGTGCATCTTTTCATATAACTCTATGTTGCATAGTTCCTCTATTATTCCTATTGGAAGTTTATAAATTGATAGTCAGCCATCTTCAAAAATGATCCAACTTGGTGTTACCCGTTGCCGCTGTTTTCTACAACAGTCTGACAATGACAACATTGATTGGATAGTGTCAAACTTTGAAGGGACCTTTATTGCAGACTGCTCGGAATTAATTTATAAAACTCTAGTAGGCATAATATAAGAATGGCACAACATAGAGTTATATAAAAAGATACTCCAAAATTGTTATTAAATGGGGAATTCAAGTAGTTGTCAGGAATGGTGACAGGTCCACTTTATCCATAAAAATCAGACCGCACACTGCTCCTGGCCGTGTTGGCTTTCTCCTCTCCCCGAACCTTCTCTCAGACTTAGGGCTCATACACACGAACGTATTTTATTTCCGTGTCCGTTCCGCAAAATACAGAATGCACACGGACGTCATCCGTATTTTTTGCGGAAAGCAAAATACATAAGGTGGTGTGCTTGAACCCTTAGAGACAGCACAGTAGTTATACATGACAGATCAGAGGGTAGAGAGGGGGGAGGCATCCAACTTATCAGGGCAGGGGCAGATCACACATTCTTTGCTGTGTAAGGGCTCAAGCACACGGCCATTGGTCGGCTGTTCCGTGCAACGGGGACCGCAGACGGATCTGGACCCATTCAACTTGAATGGGTCCATGATCCGTTCACACCACAAAAAAGTAGTGCAGAGGCACGACGAGAAACCCCACGGACGCACTACATGGTACATATTCTGAATCGGTGTATTTTGTGCTATCACGCTGGTGACAGATTCCCTTTAACTATGGCATGTACAGTATGATTTCGCAGTAAAGCTTTTCGAACAATACTTTGGGAAGTTGCAATTAGTGCCATGCTTCTGCTGTGTATTTGATACTGTTATTTTTTATAATTATTATTATTTCATGTTTATATGTTTCCGTTCATTTGCATTTTTGATCATCGAATGGAGAAATCTGATTAACAGGAAATGTAACACAGAAAGATAGATTACTTTTGCATTAGTTCCGATAGGTTTGAGCTATGGGATCCGCTGTAAAGCCAATATGAGCACAGCAGGGAAAGTGGGCAACATCCAAAACCGATTATAAACTCATTGAAGCTTGGCCGACAACTCACTCCTTGACAAACTGATGGAATACTCTCCACTTGTGTTCAGTTTTCTGCAGATTGTTTGGAAAACAAAACAGAACTAGTTTAATTCAAAACATATATTTACACCGTCCCAAAACCCCACAAAACCACATAAAAATCAAGCGTAGGTATTAGTATAAAACAGTGATGCCCAACCTGTGGCCCTCCAGCTGTTGTAAAACTACAACTCCCACCAAGCCCTGCTATAGGCTGTAAGCTGTCCAGGCATGCTGGGAATTGTAGTTTTGGAACAGCTGGAGGGTCGCAGGTTGGGCATCACTGGTATAAAAGATTACCCACTGGTGACCTCTACAGGAGAGCTGTGGTATTACATGCAGCAAGGGGCATGCAGAGATTTTTCAAGACCCTACAGCAGGAATCAGCAGCCTCTGGCACTCCAGCTATTCTCAAAAAACTACAACTCCAAGAATCATCCTTTCACTTCTGTGGGAATTTAAAAGCGCAGCCGAATAAGTGTGCATGCTGGGGGTTGTAGTTTCACAGCAGCTGGATTGCCAAAGGTCGCTGATCCTTGCGCTATAGCAAAACTGTATGGGCTTCCCTTAACCCACCCAGTTTTCCAGTACACGTGCGTCAAACACTCCCAGGCAATGCAGAAGAGGAACCAGGACTTCTCAGCCTTTTGACAAATTAATTTAAAAAAATTGTAATAAAAAATGCATTTATACCACAGAACTGGGGCAAATACATTGATAAATCCCACCCATACAGCTTCCCTTGTACACAGAGTCGGATTGGTCCACCACAGTATCAGAAGATCCTCTGGTGGGCCCAAGTACAGACAACGATGGACCTCTAATAAAACAGTGCCCATAAGATTCCCTCAGAATCATTTCCTCTGGTGGACCCAGAGGAATTACAGTCCGACACGGCTGTTACAGTGTATTACAAAACTGTCTGCCGGAAGCCACCACTAGGTGGAGCTCAGTGCAGAAGAATGTATACAGTTACCATTGACTGCAATGGAAGCTGTAAAAGTCTCTTTGCTCGTGAGAATGCAGTGTCTTCATATCAGGAACAGAAGAAGGGGTAAGGTGCCGGGCCCCTACCCGGCCTCAGGCTCCAGAGCAGTCGCCTGGTCTGCCTCCATGCATGCAGCAAATGCAAATGAATAGTTGTCCATAGAAACTATGGAGAGACCAGGTTTGCCACAGTGAAAGCCACTGGGAGACCTCCTGCTAATAGCGCATGATTATAGAGCGGTGTCATGTGGGTGTGTACTCTGCCTCCAATTTTATGAATTTTCCATTGAATAGTATAGAATTTTTTAAGAAAAAAATTCTCCCTGGAAGCATTGCATTTGGGAGAATATTGCATCTCACGGTGCATCATGAATTGTATAGGACAGGTCTGTGCATGTGGCTCTGCTGTGTGCATGGCCCCTTTATTTCACAGAATGCAGGCTGCTGTAAGGCTACTTTCACACTTGCGTTGTTCTTTTCCGGCATAGAGTTCCGTCACAGGGGCTCTATACCGGAAAAGAACTGATCAGGTATGTCCCCATGCATTCTGAATGGAGAGTAATCCGTTCAGTTTGCATCAGGATGTCTTCAGTTCAGTCGTTTTGACTGATCAGGCAAAAGAGAAAACCGTAGCACGCTACGGTTTTATCTCCGGCTAAAAAACTGAAGACCTAATGCCGGATCAGGCATTTTTTCCCATAGGAATGTATTAGTGCCGGATCCGTCCTTCCGGTGTGCGCATGCGCAGACTGGAAAAAAGGTGAAAAAATAAATGCCGGATCCGTTTTTGCCGGATGACACCGGAAAGACGGATCCGGCATTTCAATGCATTTTTTCGACTGATCAGGCATTTTTAAGACTGATCAGGATCCTGATCAGTCTTACTAATGCCATCAGTTAGCATACATTTTGCCTGATCCGGCAGGCAGTTCCGGCGACGGAACTGCTTGCCGGATCTCTCTGCCGCAAGTGTGAAAGTAGCCTAAGCAATGTCTGTATTGTACTCTGTCTGCTTGTAAAGGGAATTCATTTAGTAACAGCATAATGATACATTACTATGTAACTCCAGACCGATACTTCACTTTTAGTTTGCAAACTGGGCCATGCCTTTAATTAATTGCCTATGCCGATGCATCATAATGACGGCGAAAGTGAAGGTAAGTGCCTAGAAGAGATAGCGGCGATACGCCGTGAATGCAAGCTTGCACGTTCCCAATTCATAAAGGACGCCATAATAGCCGTGGACGTCCAACGAGTGTCTCCTTCCTTTGTTAGCAGAGCTGTTTCCAATGAGGCATAGGCTAATGTCTTAAATGGAAATCGTGTGAATCTTAAGACGTTTAGAGCGAAGAAAGTGAACGAAGTGACAACTCCTCTTCCCGGCGGACTCTGGTACACTCAAGCTACGCAATTTACTGCAGAATCCTGATGTGCAGCATGCTAAGGCTACTTCACACTGGCGTCTTGGCTTTCCGTTTGTGAGATCCGTTCAGGGCGCTCACAAGCGGTCCAAGACGGATCAGTTTTGTCCTAATGCATTCTGAATGGAAAAGGATCCGCTCAGAATGTATTAGTTTGCCTCCGCTCTGGGGGCGGACACCAAAACGCTGCCTGCAGTGTTCGTCTGATGAAACTGACACAATCCACGGATCCGTCCCCCATTGACTTTCAATGGTGTTCAAGACGGATCCATCTTGGCTATGTTAAAGATAACACAAACGGATCCGTTCTGAACGGATGCATGCGGTTGCATTATCGGAACGTATGCGTTTGTGCAGATCTATGACGGATCCGCACCAAACGCGAGTGTGAAAGTAGCCTAATCCGTCCTGTTATAGAGCAGTTATGAGGAGCTGACCCCCTAGATTAGGGGTCATCAACCTCCGGCACTCCAGCTGTTCTGAAACTACAATTCCCAGAATGCTTCGTTCATTACTACGGGAGTTACAAGAACAGCTGAACGAGAGAATGCTGGGAGTTGTAGTTCCACAACAGTGCTGAAGGCTGCTGACCCCTGCTCTAGAGTATGTTGCCCCCATTGAAGCAATGTATAAGGAAACACTCCCTACGTTTCTTGCAGAAGGAATTTATTTTCTCTGCGGAGAAGATCATGGGCATGGCTCCAGTTTAATGAGGTTGACCGTTCCTGGAGGAAGCGGCGCTGGAGAACCCCCCCAGGATTTCACAACCCAAAATAAGCAGAATTAGGGGGTGATGAATACATTTTAAATGTATCTTTATAGCAAGAGCTCCCCTGGATGGTTCAGCCAGAGCTACCCCGTGCACACCTGTGACATCACTCCTCCTGATTGTTCGGGGTAGTTATCCTGCGTCCCAATACTCCAGTCGCCTAAGGCTACGTTCCCATCTGCGTTTTTGCTGTCCGGTTTTGAGATCCGGCATGGGATCTCAAGTTAAAACCAGAACAAAACGCATCCGTTAGAATAATACAAGCGGCTGCATCCGCTCAGAACGGATCCGTTTGTATTATATTGAAGATTAAGAAACCAGCACTAAAACCATTGTAAGTGAATTTTAGCATTGGATCTGGTTTTTTCGTGTCCGTGTTCGTATCTGGCACCATTGACTTACATGGCTTTTGGTGCCGGATCCAGCATTTTCGGTTTCCGATGGCGCGCACAAAAAGCTGCTTGCAGCGGTTTCGTGTGCGTCATGAGAACGCAACAAACCGGAATGTGAGGAATTGCCGCACTGAAGTTCACGTAGCATCTGGCAGCAGGCAGGTGGTCTGCTAGGACAAGGCTTACTCTGACGGCTAAAAATCCCTCTGCTCATCTAACATATTGCATTGTACTCGTCTGGTGTGAAATTTTCTTGGAACGGAGAGTCTACATCATCACAAACCCAGCGAGCATCTGGTTCCTGATGACACAAATTTGCTTACTTAAAAGTGTGCATGGGAAAGAGACAGGATGGAGTTAAGCTGAGCTTATGAGTTTCAATTACTTTTTTTTCGACAACTAAAGTTCTAGCTTTCTTTTACTGCTGAGCCTCATTTCCTGGGGACTGCGGCTGACGGAAAATCTCAGCTATTGATTTCTTTTATTTTCTCTCTTTATTTTGTTTTTCTGTGTTACTTTGTAGCATTTTAAGCAGACGTCTACATTTCCACAATAAGATCCAATAGTACAATAGTTTTCTCACCAGACAAGAGAACCTGACAACCCTCTAGGACTAGAGACCGAGTGCCCAAACTGCAAACCAAAACCCACTTATTTATCGCAAAGTGCCAACACGGCAATTTACCCTGAATACTACAGTCCAGTATAGTATATCTTCCATGTACTTTATCACTTAGCTATAATAGCTGCCTACATTCAGTGCACTGTCTGTGCCGTTCATAGTGCACCCTGCTCTGATGAGTGGCAGGAAAAGTCTAAGGCATATTGGTACACCATAGACTTTTTCCAGGGTGCGGGTGCCCACAGCGAGGGCTCTGAGTGCCGCCTCTGGCACCCATGCCACAGGTTCGCCATCACTGCTCTAGGACCTTCTTCTATACCACTACCATTACTTAGATCTCCAAGTCTGAATTTATGACAGGGTTATCCCATGATTAACATAAAAAAATTAAATCAGAGATCATATAGCACATGATAATCTCTTTCTAACAAAGCTAGAACCAGCCCTGTACCTCACATGGATCCAGAGATCTCCTCATTCATTGCTCCAATTGTTCTGCTAGATTAATTGCAAGCTAGAAGCTCAGGGGACGTGTCCTTTCTCAGGGGACGTGTCCTTTCTGCTGCAGCTAGTGGCAGTTGAAAGATGAAATTGAGCATGTACGTTGACCTCAATGAGGAGGACTGAAAAAATAGAAAAACCACAAACAGCAGGTGGTGCTATACAGATACATTTTATTGAATAACTCAGTGGCTCTACAAAATTTTTAATTTCATGCAATTACAAAAGTATTCATATCCAGGTTCTGGTTTGAAAAGTGTAGAATATTTTTTCATGGGACAACCCCTTAGGAAAACGCTTCAAGTGAACTTCCATTTAAGGAAAAAGAAATCACATTAACTGGGGAACTAACAGAACACATATATATTTGGACACTAACACAAATTTAGTTTTTTCACCTGTTTACTAAAACATATTCAAGTTATAGTTATATAATGGACATGGACATAAAGTCCAGACTTTTAGCTTTCATTTGAGGGTATCCACATTAAAATTGGATGAAGGGTTTTAGAGTTTCATGGGCAGGTGTGGGCAATTCCTTTATTATTTCATTCTCAATTAAGCACATAAAAGGCCTGGAGCTGATCTGAGGCATGGTGCTTGCATTTTGAAGATTTTGCAGAGAAGTTAACATGCGGTCAAAGGAGCTCTCCATGCAGGTGAAACAAGCCACCCTTCATCTGTGAAAACAGAAAAAGCCCATCCGAGAAATTGCTACACAATTAGGAGTGGCAAAATTAACAGTTTGGTCCATCCTGAGAAAGAAAGAAAGCACTGGTGACCTCAACAGTGCAAAAAGACCTGGACGCCCACGGAAGACAACAGTGGTGGATGATCGCAGAATAATTACCATGGTGAAGAGAAACTCCTTCACAACAGCCACCAAGAACCATGACATGAGCTATACATCGGCACAGATGACCAAGGGTGTCTTCACACGTGGTGGAAAATTCTGCTGGTAAATCGCAGGTGCAAATTTTTACAAAGTTGCAGAATTTTTGGTGTGAATTATGGTGAGAATTTTGTTTCCTGTATGATAATCTCTGCATTCAATTCAACCGCCAATTGATCCTGCGACAGAAAACGCTGCGGAAAAATCTGCAACAAAATCCGTGCAGATTTTTTGGCAGCGTTTTCCACTGCAGAATAAGTTTGCCATTGAATTGAATGGAATTCTGATACAGAAAATCTGCAACACGTTATTTTTTGCTGCGGAATGTAATGTCACACAGGAATGAATAATTTTCTATCCCGTCTTGATGTATGGATTTTCTGGCAGAAAATTTCATCGTGTGTATACTCACCCTACTCACCCTAAAGCCTGTATTACACCTGTCGGTTTTTCGGAAGATGATCCCTAAGGCCCCTTTCACACGAACGAGTTTTCCGTGCGGGTGCAATGCGTGACGTGAACGCATGGCACCCGCACTGAATCCTGACCCATTCATTTCAATAGGTCTGTGTACATGAGCGTTTTTTTCACGCATCAGTTCTGCGTTGCGTGAAAAACGCAGCATGTTCTATATTCAGCGTTTTTCACGCAGCCCTGGCCCCATAGAAGTGAATGGGGCTTCAGTGAAAAACGCATTGCATCCGCAAGCAGGTGTGGATGCAATGCGTTTTTTTACTGATGGTTGCTAAGAGATGTTGTTTGTAAACCTCCAGTTTTTCATCACGTGTGTGAAAAACGCATCAAAACGCATTGCACCCGCGGGGAAAATACTGAACAACTGAACGCAATCGCAGACAAAACTGACTAAACTTGCTTGCAAAATGGTGCGAGTTTCACTGAACGCATCCTGAATTCGTATCGTTCATGTGAAAGAGGCCTAACGAGCGTTCGTATGAGCCCTCGTTAGCGATCATCTTGCAGAGTAATAATGGCGCCGATTTTGACATGTTAAAAAACTAGCGTTTTGCAGGTGGCAGATCGCGGTGTCTAATAATGATCTGCCGCCTGCAAACCACTATACAGCATAGGGACGAGCAATGGCATAACAATCACTCCTCCCCATGCTGCGCAGGAGATCGCTGCATGTAATAGCTGCGGTCTCCTCCGCTAGCGAGCAGGTGATTGCCGAGAGCGAGCGCTTCCCTCCCGACAATCACCAGCCACATCGGGCTGTGTAATAGATGCATTTGAACGCAGGCTATCTGTGTCCGTATTGCGGACTGCAAACGGCCGGTCCGCAATATACGGGTACTGGCCGTGGGCCTTCCATATCACGGATGCGGACTCACTAACTTGAATGGGTCCGCGATCAGCAACATACTGTCCTCACCGCAAAAAAAATAAATAGGACATGTTATATTTTTTAGCGGAGCAAAGGGACAGATCGGAAGCACCATGGAGCGCTTCCGTGGGAATTTGGACCGTGCCTCCGCACTGCAAAAAAATAGAACATGTCCTATATGTTGTGGATCGCGGACCCGTTCAAATGAGTGGGTCTGCATCTGCAAACGGCGTGCACACGGATGGTTGCAGACCGCTATTTGCTTTCAGCAGTATGGGCACGGACGGCCTACATTCATGTGCATGAGGCCTCAGGGAACGCAGAAGAGAATTCTCTGCCACACCCGTTCCGTATTCCAGTCCAGATCTTCCATCTGCTCCAGGCCAGAGCTCTGCTTTAGGCCTCATGCACACGACCGTTGTGTGCACCCGTGGCCGTTGTGCCGTTTTCCGTTTTTTTTCGCGGACCCATTGACTTTCAATGGGTCCGTGGAAAAATCGGAAAATGCACCGTTTTGCAGCCGCATCCGTGATCCGTGTTTCCTGGCCGTGACAAAAATATGACCTGTCCTATTTTTTTCACGGCCAACGGTTCACGGACCCATTCAAGTCAATGGGTCCGTGAAAGAACACGGATGCACACAAGATTGGCATCCGTGTCCGTGATCCGTGGCCGTAGTTTAGTTTTTATACAGACGGATCCGAAGATCCGTCTGCATAAAAGCTTTTTCAAAGCTGAGTTTTCACTTCGTGAAAACTCAGAACCGACAGTATATTCTAACACAGAAGCGTTCCCATGGTGATGGGGACGCTTCTAGTTAGAATACACTACAAACTGTGTACAAGACTGCCCCCTGCTGCCTGGCAGCACCCGATCTCTTACAGGGGGCCGTGATCAGCACAATTAACCCCTTCAGGTGCGGCACCTGAAAGGGTTAATTGTACTATCATATCCCCCTGTAAGAGATCAGGGCTGCCAGGCAGCAGGGGGCAGACCCTCCCCCCCCCCTCCCCAGTTTGAATATCATTGGTGGCCAGTGCGGCCCCCCCCCCCTCCCTCTATTGTAATAATTCGTTGGTGGCACAGTGTGCGCCCCCCCCCCTTCCTCCCTCTATTGTAATAAATCGTTGGTGGCACAGTGTGCGCCCCCCATTGCCCCCCCCCTCTATAGCATTAACAACGTTAGTGGCCAGTGTGCAGCCTCCCATCTCCCCCCCCCCCTCCCCCCCATCATCATTGGTGGCAGCGGAGTTCCGATCGGAGTCCCAGTTTATTCGCTGGGGCTCCGATCGGTAACCATGGCAACCAGGACGCTACTACAGTCCTCGTTGCCATGGTTACTTAGCAATAGTACAATAGTAGAAGATTAATACTTACCTGCTGCTGCGATGTTCGTGTCCGGCCGGGAGCTCCACCTACTGGTAAGTGACAGTGACAGGTCTGTGCGGCGCATTGCTAAATGAACCGTCACTTACCAGTAGGAGGAGCTCCCGGCCGGACACGAACATCACAGCTCCCAGGTAAGTATGAATCTTGTACTATTGCTAGTAACCCGCTGCCACCAATGATCGGGGGGGGGGCGCAAGATGGGTGGCCGCACACTGGCCACCAATGTTGAAAATGCTATAGAGGGAGGGGGGCCAATGATTGCCACCAACGATTTATTACAATAGAGGGAGGAAGGGGGGGGGGGGGCGCACACTGTGCCACCAACGAATTATTACAATAGAGGGAGGAAGGGGGGGGGGGAGGCGGGGGGGGGGCACACTGTGCCACCAACGAATTATTACAATAGAGGGAGGAAGGGGGGGGCGCACACTGTGCCACCAACGATTTATTACAATGGAGGAAGGGGGGGGGGGGGGGCCGCACTGGCCACCAATGAGATTCAAACTGGGGAGGGGGGGGGGGGGGGGTCTGCCCCCTGCTGCCTGGCAGCCCTGATCTCTTACAGGGGGATATGATAGTACAATTAACCCCTTCAGGTGCGGCACCTGAGGGGTTAATTGTGCTGATCACGGCCCCCTGTAAGAGATCGGATGCTGCTAGGCAGCAGGGGGCAGTCATGTACACAGTTTGTAGTATATTCTAACTAGAAGCGTCCCCATCACCATGGGAACGCCTCTGTGTTAGAATATACTGTCGGAAATGAGGTTTCACGATCTAACTCATATCCGACAGTATATTCTAACATAGAGGCGTTCCCATGGTGATGGGGACGCTTCAAGTTAAAATATACCATCGGATTGGAGAAAACTCCGATCTGATGGTATAAAAGGGACTCCGGACTTTACATTGAAAGTCAATGGGGACGGATCCGTTTGAAATGGCACCATATTGTGTCAACGTCAAACGGATCCGTCCCCATTGACTTGCATTGTAATTCAGGACGGATCCGTTTGGCTCCGCACGGCCAGGCGGACACCAAAATGACTTTTTTTTCATGTCCGTGGATCCGCCAAAAATCAAGGAAGACCCACGGACGAAAAAACGGTCACGGATCACGGACCTACGGACCCTGTTTTTGCGGACCGTGAAAAAAAACGTTCGTGTGCATGAGGCCTTACACTGATGAACCTATGCAGCTGGGAGTAACTAGATCTCCTCAAGACCAAAGGAGACCGCAGACCATCAAAGGGGTAGATCTCTAAGATGGCAGTGAATGTCGCTTCCAGAAGACCTGTCCTAAAACAGCCACGGCCGGAAAGCTTCAGCGTCTAAGTGGTGGTCGGGGGGGCCACTTAGGCGAGCAGGTATTTCCTAAAGTCTGCAAAAAGGTTTTATTGCCTGTATGTGTTCTCTATAGTTCAGGTTGTCTGTCTGGTATACATTTGTTTGTTTGCGGTTCTGCTGTTAACTTGATTGATCCGAAATTTGCTGTTTCTCCGGGTTTGCCATTACTCCCTTTATCTGATCCCCTGCGAGTTTTTGCTATACACCGCATAACCTTGGCCCGGGTGTTTTTTTTTTTGTTTTTTTTGTATTATAACCCTGACACCTCTATGCTCATAGGTGCTATTCATTCTGAGGTCTGTTTTCTGTTAGGGTACAACCACGTGACGCAGTCGTGGGGCGTTCGGGACGCAGCCGTGTTGTGGTTGAGTACCGCATGGCCAATTAAGCCCGCAGCTGCCTCTTATTTAACTAAAGACGTTCGCACTGCATCGTTAATGGCCGCTCGCCAGTTGCAGCCAAATTGGCCGAACGGTACTCCACTTCAGCGCAGCCGTGTCCCGGATGCCAGAAGACCGCACCACGTGGTTGTACTCTTATGGAAAATTTACCAGCCAGTCGTGCATAATCATGTTATTAAGGCTTCTTTCACACGAGCGATATAAATCGTGTCAGGATTAGTGTCTAGAGAACGTGTGTTTTAAGTTCGGCGTTCGGGTTATCGGAGAATCCCATTATGGAGTCCGCTACCACGGACCATAACTGAATTCTATGACGGCATGCACCACGGAAGCCTATAAGAGGCATTCTGTCATAATAGAAGTCTATGGCCAGCATATTATAGGCTTCCTTGGTGCATGCCATCATAGAATTCCGTTATGGTCCGTGGTAGCGGAATCCATAACGGGATTCTCCGATAACCCGAACCTTGGACGCCAAACTTAAAACACAAGTATTCTTCTCAACACTAGTTAGGATCTGTTTCAGGAAAACTGATGGTTTTGAACACAAGTTCAATCAGTTTGTTCTCCAAATGCGTACAGTGTCTGCATTTTTTTCTGTCCAGATTGTATCTGCGTTTTTCATGCACGTGGAGGATATCACTCAACATCTCCTAGCAATTATTCCGCATTTCACACCGTCATCATTCACTTCTATGAAGCCGGAGCTGCGTAAAAAAAACATACAATATAGAAGATGCTGCAATTTATCCTGAACGTAGTGATGATGTGTGAAAAACGTGTACATATATAGCCATAGAATGGGTCAGGATTCAGTCCAGATGCTATGCATTCGCTACACACATCGGATCCGGAAGGAAAACTCGTTCGTGTGAAAGAGCTCTGACTGGACTGCTGGGAGTTGGAGGAGTGGGAATCTAAAGCCAGACACACACAAGCAAGTTCAATGCGAGAAACTTGCAGCGTGTGTCAGTGTGAGGTCCCGTTCTGACTTCTGCTCCCTAGCATTATAATGATTTATAATGCTGTGTGACCCTGAGCGTCTTGGAACCTATTGAATTAGGCTTCGTGCACACGAACATGTCCGCAGATTGCAGATCCGCAAAACAAGGATACCGGCCGTGTGAGTTCTGCATTTTGTGGAGCGGAACGTTCAACCCATAATAGAACAGTCCTAACCTTGTCGGTGATATGGACAAGAATTGGACGTGTTGTTTTTTTTTGTTTTGTTTGCGGTGCCATGAAAATGAAGCCCCCATTGAAGTGAAAGGGTCCGCATCCGACCCACAAAAAAAATCTGGCTCAATGCGGACCTAACACTGACGTTATGCTGTCAGTGTAATACAATAGATTTCAGGTCTTGCAGGGACACACAGCATTATAAATCATTATAAGGCTAGGGAGCAGAGGTCAGAACGGGAACTCGCACTGACACACGCTGCAAGTTTCTCACGTTGAACTGGCTCCTGTGTGTCTGGCCTAAGTGTCTTGATACCTAGCTGTCGGCGTTTCTTGCCAGTTTTCATTTTGAGATGAAAAAGTATCTCTGAAAATTTTAAATATTTTGGTGGTTTTTGCTAAATCTCGCTCCGTACAGTATTCAAACAATGTTTTATGCAAATCGACTTTGGATGTTTCATCCCTCGGCTACATGCACACGACCGTATGTGTTTTGCGGTCCGCAAATTGCGGATCCGCAAAAAAAAAACTGGATGACTTTCCGTATGGCATCCAGTGTTTTTTGCAGATCCATTGTAATAATGCCTATCCTTGTCCGCAAACTAGAAAAAAATAGGACATGCACTATTTTTTTTTTTTTTGCGGAGGAACGGACATACTGATGTGGACATGCCCACTGTGGGCTGTCCGTGTTTTTTGCGGACCCATTGAAATGAATGGGTCCGCATCCTATCCGCAAAAAAAAACAGAACGGACACGGAAACAAAATACGGTCGTGTGCATGAGGCCTTAGTCGATTCGGTTATCCCTAGTCCTGAACTCCAGGCTATGAGGGATTATATCCAGGAAAGTCTGCAGAAGGGACATATTCGATATTCTAGGTCACCTATAGGAGCTGCTATATATATTTTTTCTTTGTTAGTGATAAAGATGGGGGGGGGGGGGCTTAGATCCTGTACCGATTATAGGGAGTTGAACAAGATCAGTATCCTCTGTTCAACCAGATTCTGGTAGCACAATGGTTTACAAAGCTCAATCTTGGAGTATGATCTTATTCATATAAAGTAAGTTGATGAACAGAAAACAGCATTTGATATTCCTGAGGGCCATTTTGAGCATCTTGTCTTTTGGCCAGAGTAATGCACCTGCTGTTTTCCAGCATCTGGTAAATGATTATAAAGGGGTGGGGGGATGATCTGTGGGGTTGCCCTGACGGCTAGGCCCTTCACAGTAGTTAATAACCCCTTTCAGCAGTCCCCCATTTACTGAAGGCGGGACTGCTGAAAGGGGTTAATAACTACTGTGAAGGCCCCCCTCCACCCCGGAAATGGTGGCGTGGCATGGCTTGGGTTCATGGTGTGGGGCGTGGCTTCATGGGGGCACGGTGCAGTGGGCTTGTGCCCCGGATGTTTTCAGACTCTAGCAACGCCCCTGCCCTGCACAACCCCTTTAAGAACAAATTATATGCTGAACTTCAAAAGTGTGTGCTTTGGAGTTGAAGAAGTGCCCTTTCTCGAGTATATTTTTACCCCAAAAGTCTTCTGCATGGATACCACCAAGGTCCAAGCTTTCATGGATTGGGTCCTCCCCTCTTCTCTTAAGGCCTTGCAATGATTTCTTGGTTTTACTAATTATCGCAAATTTATAAAGAACCTCTGTTATTGCAAAGCCTCTTACTGCCTTGACTAAGGATATGGGGGGGGGGGGGGGTACTTTACTGGCAGCCCAGCCTTATTAATTAAAAAGATGTTTTATTGAAGCACTAGTCCTTTTGTCATTGAGGTCGACACCTCTGAGGTGGATGTAGGATCTGTGTTATCCCAGGGGAGGTAATTTCTCCTGCTGAAAGGAATTATGATGTTGGCAATCATGAGCTTCTTACCATTAAGTGGGCCTTTGAAGAGTGGCGTCACTTTTTTGGCATTTGCCCAGCATCAAGTAACGGTTCCTAAAGATCATAAGAATTTGACGTTCTTAGAGTTGGCAAAATATTTAAATCCTGGACAGGCTCAGTGGACACTGTTTCACATGTTTTAATTTTTTTTAAAAATTTTAGACCTGTTTCAACGTACCAATCATCCCTCAGAGTTCAAACCAGAACCTATTCCGTCTCCTGGTCTTATTTTTGCTATCTCCCCAGATTTAGCATCTGAGATCACAGCCACCCAGGATTGTGCTCCTGAGAACCTGCTGGAAGTTAATTTATTTGTTCCTAGTCAATTTTGTCCATGTCTCCTGGATGAGCTTCATGCCTCAGTATTATGTGGGCATCCGGGTGTTTCTGGCACAAAAAGACTACTTGCTTTGGTATAATTGATGGCCCACAATGGCTCATGATATTTCTGCATATGTATCTACTTGTGAGATTTGTACTCGTTCCAAGACTCCCAGTACACATCCTACTGGTGAACTGTGTCCTTCAACTGTTCCCAAGAGGACTTTGTCTCATCTTTCGATGGACTTTATCACTGATTTGCCATCCTCCCAGGGAAAACTGTGGTCTGGGTGGTGGTGGACAGATGTGTGATTGAGTTCCCCTAAACCACTGCGGTGGCTGCGCCCCAGGACTTTTGAAAATAGCGAAGTGTGCTCGCTCTGCTATTTTCAGAACTCCCATAACAGTGAATGGAGAGCACCCTGCGTGTCCACGGCCACCACCCCATTCCCTGCTATGGGACTGCCGAAAATAGTGGATCCAGTGGTCAGCAATTTTTTGTTAACTTCCATTATGACGAATGGAGAGGTGTGCTGTCCTTCACTTTGAGGGGCCCATTCTGGAGACAGGTGCAGGTCTCACCTCTGGGACCCACTCCTATCTATCCTAGTGATATGCTATCAATGTCTGAGATGGAAATACCCCTTTAACACTACTTATTCATAAATCGCCATCTATATTATTTCTTTTGACTGCTGGGTCAATGTATAGAGAGAATTTGGAAAAATGATCTCAAATCATTATATAGTCCACTTTTATAAGCATAAGGCTTCATGCACACAACCGTTGTGTGCATCAGTGGCCGTTGTTCCGTGATTTTCTGCGGACCCATTGACTTTCAATGGGTCCATTGAAAACTCGGAAAATGCATCGTTGTTCATCCGCGACCGTGATCCGTGTTTTCCTGTCCATCAAAAAAATATGACCTGTCCTATTTTTTTGACGGACAACGGTTCACAGACCCATTCAAGTCAATGGATCCGTGAAAAAACACGGATGCACACAAGATTGGCATCCGCATCCGTGGCCGTAGGCTACTTTCACACAGACGGATCGCAGATCCGTCTGCATAAAAGCTTTTTCAGAGCTGAGTTTTCACTTTGTGAAAACTCAGATCCGACAGTATATTTTAACACCGAGGCGTTCCCATAGTGATGGGGACGCTTCAAGTTAGAATATACTACGAACTGTGTACATGACTGCTGCCTGGCAGCACCCGATCTCTTACAGGGGGCTGTGATCCGCACAATTAACCCCTCAGGTGCCCACCCCCCTCTCTCCCCAGTTTTAAATTCATTGGTGGCCAGTGCGGCCCCCCCTCCCTCCCCTGTATTACTGTCCATTCATTGGTGGCCAGTGCGGCCCCCCCCCCATCATTGGTGGCAGCAGAGAGTTCCGATCGGAGTCCCAGTATAATTGCTGGGGCTCCGATCGGTAACCATGGCAACCAGGACGCTACTGCAGTCCTGGTTGCCATGGTTACTTAGCAATTTTTAGAAGCATTATACTTACCTGCGATGTCTGTGACCGGCCGGGCGCTCCTCCTACTGGTAAGTGACAGGTCTGTGCTAGAAGCAATGCGCCGCACAGACCTTTCACTTACCAGTAGGAGGAGCGCCCGGCCGGTCACAGACAGCGAAGGTAAGTATAATGCTTCTAAAAATTGCTAAGTAACCATGGCAACCAGGACTGCAGTAGCGTCCTGGTTGCCATGGTTACCGATCGGAGTCCCATCGATTAAACTGGGACTCCGATCGGAACTCTCCGCTGCCACCAATGATGGTAGGGGGGATTTAAATTAGGAGGGGGAGGGAGGGGGGCAGCACTGGCCACCAATGAATGGACAGTAATACAGGGGAGGGAGGGGGGGCCCACTGGCCACCAATGAATGGACAGTAATACAGGGGAGGGAGGGGGGCCCACTGGCCACCAATGAATTTAAAACTGGGGAGGGAGGGGGGTGTTCCCCCTCCTGCCTGGCAGCACCTGATCTCTTACAGGGGGCTATGATACGCACAATTAACCCCTCAGGTCCGGCACCTGAGGGGTTAATTGTGCGGATTACAGCCCCCTGTAAGAGATCGGGTGCTGCCAGGCAGCAGGGGGCAGTCATGTACACAGTTCGTCGGATATTCTAACTTGAAGCGTCCCCATCACTATGGGATCCGTCCCCATTGACTTGCATTATAAGTCAGGACGGATCCGTTTGACTCCGCACGGCCAGGCGGACACCAAAACGACTTTTCATGTCCGTGGATCCTCCAAAAATCAAGGAAGACCCACGGACGAAAAAACAGTCACGGAACAACGGAAATCCATTTTGCGGACCGCAAAAAAAAAACGTCTGTGTGCATGAGGCCAAAGCCATAAATGCAGGACTGCTGATGAGGTCACTGACCCGGTGCCCATCCTACTAAACCAGTGGTCAGCAACCTTCTGCACTCCAGCATGCTCTATTCATTTCTGAGAAAAGCGGAGCAATTATCTATGCTAGGAATTGTAGTCTCACAACAGCTGGAGTGCCGGAGGTTGCCTACCCCTGTACTAAACCATACCATGGATGGACTGTATTGCCGATGCCCATCCTACTGAATGATAACACGGATAGACCGTATTGCCTCTGAACGCCAAAGGCGTAGCCCCAAGGACACCAAGCACAACCGTTTAATACTTTTACCCATTAAAAATAATACTTAAGCTGCTGCGGAGCATTTTAAGATCAGGTGCAAACATAAGGGCAGCTCTGTAAAAAAAAAAAAAAAAAAAAAAAATTTCAATAAATTCATTTGCAAAGCTAAGAAATGAGCGACCTTCTCCCATACTGCTGAGTCTCCTCCGCACACATCATGAAGCTGAGCTGGGAGATTCTTGTCATTGGATCTGTTCCTTGCAGATGAATTTGGCAAAAAATCTGCTCTTAATGTACACGGAGCACGTGCAGAATGGGCTCCCACCGGTAACCGAAGGACGTGGAGCACAGATAATACAATGAGCTGATGAAATGGACTCCAGCTAGTGCGGCGGATTGTTTGTTTGTTTTTCCATTCTATCTCCCCAATCAGTCAATAAGCTATAAGTACTTCAATAAAAATTACAACCCATCCCGCAGGGGTATGTTGATGGAAAAATAAAAAAGTTATGGCTCTCAGAATGTGGCGACACAAAAACTGTCCAAAACTACTAAAACCTGTACTTATTTGTTTTTTAAAAGAAGAAAAACTGCTACAAGAGGACATAGTTTTAAATTAGAGGGGCAAAGGTTTAAAAGTAATACCAGGAAGTATTACTTTACTGAGAGAGTAGTGGATGCATGGAATAGCCTTCCTGCAGAAGTGGTAGCTGCAAATACAGTGAAGGGGTTTAAGCATGCATGGGATAGGCATAAGGCCATCCTTCATATAAGATAGGGCCAGGGGCTATCCATAGTATTCAGTATATTGGGCAGACTAGATGGGCCAAATGGTTCTTATCTGCCGACACATTCTATGTTTTGTGTATTCAGAGTGACCCTTGGAACATTTTATATTTTTTTTAATCTAAAAGAGGTATTCTTATAATTATAAGCTATACACTGGGTAGAGCATATATGCTAGACCGGTGGGGGTCTGACTGCTGGTACCCCCACCAGTTGCCAGAGCAAGGTCCGATATTTTCCATAACAAGGGGTTATTGAATGGCATGGCTGTCCATGTAGGTGCACTGCCACTCTATCGGACTGTCTAAATCCTAGAAAGTATTCAAAGGCGTACAGATAATAGGGCTCCATAGCAAAACTTAGTATGCCCTCCGCCCCACCAAAGAGTCCCAAGCTACATAGAACACAAAGCACAACCCCTGGATTTCTGATGAAATGTATGGGGTTATTTTATATTAAGGAAAAGAAATACAAATTTTAAAAAAATTCTATGTCTCAAAAAGTGGAACAGGTGCTTCATAAATATGGCGCACTATTTCTCAGTTTCTGCATTTACACCAGACAACTGGCATAAATACATTGATAGCTCTCCCCATATAGATCTAGGTCTACGGCTTCCCTCATACAGTGTATTATAAAATGGTGTGACAGAAGCCACCACTAGGGGGAGCTCAGGGCTTAGGGATTTATACAGTTACCATTGAAACTGTAAAAATATCTTTACACTGAGCTCTCCCTAGTGGTGGCAGAATAAAAATGCAGTATTTGCATGTCAAGAATAGAAGTGGTTCAGCGCTGAGCCTCCACTTCCCCCTGACCTTGGTCTGCCATCATGGAAGGTATTCTGCTGGCAGTATTAGTAAATAGGTCGCAGTGAATGGAACAGTAGGGTGCATGCTCGACTGACCCACTCCAGTCCTGTTCTCGAGAGAAGTAACAACCATAAAAACAATGGCTGGATTGCAATTTTTTATTTATTTTTTAATCGCCCAAAAAAATATAATAAAAACTAATCGGTAAATTAGATGCACCCTGAAAAGGTGCCATTGAAAAATTATAATTCATCTTCCAAAAAAAACAAGCACAAGCTACATCAATTGAAAGGTAAAAAAAAGAAGTTATGATTATTAAAGTGCACAATGAAAAAAGGGATAAAAATCAATGCTTGGGTCAAAAATGGGTGTTGTTCTGATCCTGGGTTACAGTCTGTATTACAATCCAGAGCTGCATTCACAATTCTGCTAGCTTCAGGGCTGAAATCCACCAGCATTTCTTACTGGGTGAGCATGTTCTGGTACAGATATTTTACAGGCTTCCTAGTTTAAACAACACTGTGTTCTATGGCCTTTTTGGGGATGCTAAACTAACTGAGGGAGGTACGGCGCAACCCCTCTATTCACTGGCATAACTAGAACTGACTGGGCCCCACAGCAAATGCTTGAACGCAACCCCCCCCCCCCCCCCCAAGCAAACGATCTGTCCGTTTCCTACACGTATATACTGTCATTGTATAATACCATTCAGGGGGCCCTGACAATAAAATCTTTTACCCTCCTCCAGGGCGAGCCTCTTCTGAGTTTGGGCCCTGTAGCAGCCGCTTGCTTTCCCTATAGCTACGCCCCCCATGTCTACTATTTGCTAGACACCCGAGAGCATGTCTCTTGCGCTCCCCCTCAGGCTCTGCATCCTTTAAGGGGGTTGTGCCAAGTTTGCAAGTTATCCCTTATCCACAGGATAGGGGATTACTAACAGATCTTTTGGGACCCCAATCTGGTGGAACGGCAGGTTGGTCATGCCCCTTGCCATTCATTCTCTATGTGACCTCCAGAAGTTAGCCAAGTTCTCGACCCTCCCATAGAGAATCAATGGATCCAATCCATGAGATCGGGGGAATGACCCCTTCCTCCCCCCTGCGCTTGGGATCAGTAGGGGTCTCAGCGATCAGACCCCCAGCAATCAGTTAGTTGTCCCCTATCCTGTGGATAGGGTATACAGTAATTTGCAAACTCTGCACAACCCCATTATACATGGTCAGCATCTGAAGCATCACATTTTTGGTCAGCTAGGACCATCTCCAGGGTGTGGAGGCAGTAGAGCCCCTCACTTAGGGCATTGCAGTTGATTGATCGCTTTGTTTGGATGGGATTTACACCTGTGCAATTAGACCTGAAAGAGTTTGTTCTTATAAATTTGGCCCAACTTTAATCAAGAATTGAGTTAAAGTCGCTCTGCTTCCAAATGACTTGGCACCGCTCCTGCTGCAGACCGGGTAATGCTACGTCGAGTACCAGATGCATCTTCTTGGACACTATTCCTGGACAGCATTTGGTAGATGTAACTGCTGGCATGTTGCTGTAAGTTAATTGTACCTAAATATATTTAGATAGCCAGACTCCGGGACACCCCCAGATAGTTCTAAAGCGCCCATAGGCCCCATGCATGGGCATTGGAAGGGCAGCAGTAATTCTCTGCTGTTTTATGGGAGTTGGTCACTAGCTTGAAGGACCCGTTATTGTATTTTCTAAAGAACTTGTCCAGGATTACAAAAAAAAAAGGGTATTTGTGTTGAGAGCGCCACTTTTGTCCATAGGCCATATCTGGTATTGCGGCTCAGCCTCATTCCCGTGAACAGGGATAAACGGTAATACCAGACACAACCTATGGTCAGTTAGGCTATGTTCACACAGCAAAAATACGGCCCCTAAAAAACACTGGCAGATCTGTAGGCTGAGCTTCTTCTGTGAGCTGTGCGTTTTTAGCAGCTAGCTCTTTTAGTACTTTTCCATTGACTTCAATAGGGAAGGCAGCTAAAATCCACCTCAAAGTAGTAACATGCCGCCTCTGAAGCGGATTGCAAATAAGCGGCCGAAAAAATACACTGCTAACACACAGTGCCATTTTCCCAAGCGAAGTCACTTGGAAGCTGTCGTTAGTATACTGATTGCAGATTAAGCTGCGGAAAAAGGCAGGATCAGACTACACAGGGAATACTTGTTGTCTGTTACCATGGAGACACATAGGTCTGCATAGGGGCTGGAGATACAAAACATTGGCATAGTAGATTATTGGCAACATTGTTTCATTTTTATTTTAAAAACATGAGATCAATGAAAAGTATTTCATATGTAGACATAAGCAATGTCACTTCATGATATATGTTCAGGTTCAATTCCTCACATCTCTGCTTGCTTTCAGTAAATTAAATATTTCTTCTTTGCCGTCACAGAGCCTGACAACATACAGAAATAGCCCCAGTGCTGATGAGAGTTTGCTACAACTGTACCCAGTTCAGCCAATGGTCTGCGAGCTGCAGGACCTGGACCCCAGGATGATACAGACTGATACATTGTGGCAGATTTGAGGAGGTGTTTTGTACTGATGAAGGATTTAGCACACAGATATTTTAAGATTGTATCCACATCTTAAAGGGGTTATTCCATGAAAAGTATTTATCTTCTTGTAACGGAACGCCTAGCACCCCGACCGGGTACCTCCGTCGATAGATGCTCCTAGTGCTTCCAGAGGACTCCAAGCACTCCACTTGACACCGTCAGCACTGCAGACCCCACGAACCGCCCAAGATTGGTGGAGGTCTCGCCGTCTCCTACCCACCCTGGACCTACGACAAGGCTCCAGTGGGTGAACCTCTCCTAAATCCAGAGACAGGAACAAGCTCTTACAAGAGCTTATACTCAGGGGAGTATTGTGATATAGCAATCCCCAAGAGTGTAGTTATCCCATGAGCCAAACATGAGCAAAGACTTCATGAAGGTATAAAAACAGGAACTCTCTTTATTTTAATACACAAGCATTTTATACACATCTTCCAACAAAGTTACCACCCCAGGGTTTTGTAAAAACAGCCAATAACCACGTACAATACACTCAGACACTCCCACACAAAATCCTCCCCTCTGTCCGTGATAGAATTACCTCACACTGGGTTGATGCAATCATCACAGGCAGGCGAATACACAATATCCTCTGTCCTGGAGACAACCGAGAAGTAATTCAATTATCTCTCAGGACAAAGGACATCGCCAATACACACAGAGACAATGGAACAGACCTCCCTACTCAACGTATACAATGTCCCACCCTTTTCAATACACATAGACATTTAACATCCCAAAATGGCACGAATTAGACCAGGGTTCAAGTTAGTCCAAGTCCTTTGTGAACAAATGAGGCCTGGCTGATGAGAGGGCCCATAATCCTGGGGCAAGAGGCTAGTACCCAGGCCCCTCCAAAACCCAGTGGCAAGGTTGGTTTCGCCACACTTCTATCCACAGGATAAGTGATTAAATATTGGCTCGCAGGGAGAACAACCGCTGGTACCTCCAATCATGAGGGTCCCAGAGTCCCCTCTCCAGATTAAGCAGTAGTGTGCATATCGGCCCACCCCTCCATTCACTTCTATAGGGCTGATGAAGACGGCATGACTGCCCTGCTCACTACTGCTTCATTCAGAGAGGGGACTCTGGACCCCCTCATTCTCAGGATCGCTTGGGGTCCCAGCATCCCTCATCATCTCACATTCATGACCTATCCTGTAGATAGGTGATAAATATTTTTTGTGGGATAACCCCTTTAACTGTGAGTTACACTAGGACAAACAGATTTTTGGGGGTTTCAGCATGGATTTGGTGCCGTAAACCGCACTGAATCTGAGCTGAAACCAATTCCTATTGTTTTCTATACTGCATATCTGCTCTCCAGGCACTGACTTCCTGCTGAGCCTGCGATAGACTTGTGTTTATACACAGGAGGCGGAGCTCCAAGGGGAGGGACAGAGCAGCAGGCTAGACCAATGATGAGACAGGAGGCGGGCCTCAGACTACCTCACACTCCCTGTAGTCACTGTAGCTAAACTGTAGTCACCGGTCACCGCTCTGCCCTAATAAAACTGAGCTGAAACGCAGGCATGCAGCAAGATCTGAGGAAACTAAATAGCAGGTAATCATCCCCTATAGGTACTGGCTTATATATCAATTTTGAGGACATGCTTGGAGAGTCCCTTTAAACTTTATATGTATAAAAGTGGACGATCCCTTTACAGCAGTTTACTGCTACAATTTAATGCAGAAGAAGACGGCAACAGGATCCATGTCTGTATTGGATGCACATCACTGCGGTGTATTATAAAAATTAGAAAAAAAATGTATTTTTTTCGTATTAACACTCGTAAGGTATGTCCCTTGCTGTTTCTCGTTCTCCCAGATATTTATGGATTAGGTCCAAGCTCGGTGGTCTGGTGTCTCCTTCCTGCAGTGTAGCAGCAGTAGTGCAGACACACACCACGACATATGTGTAACCCCTTCTGTCTCTCCTTCTTTTCCCTCTGCCCATCACAAAGATGTGAGCTTTTCCTGCAGATAACTAATGAGACTAATCTTCAGCAGTTAAACCGGCAATGAGAACAGTGTGTGACTGTCACAGGATATTATTCTTGGCACGGGGCTACTGCGGGCACTGCTGTCGTGACCCTGTAGATGTGTGTGGGCGCATCAGCACTGTGTGCCCTGTGCATCGTGCAATCCTCTATGGGGGCTGTAGAAGTTAGCTCTCTTGGTCTACTTGTCGTAGAAGAGGTCATCTTCTGCTAGGATTCTAGGGGGGTGTCGGAGGCAGAAATTTTGGGTGTACAGTAGATGCCGCAAACCCTGTAGGAGCAGAGCGGAGGATGGGAGTGGTAGTGGCTCTGGCTGCAATGATTATTTACAGTGGCAGTCCTCACACCAATGCTCCATAGGGCTATGCAGCGTTAGGACGGCACGCCCTTTCTTTCCTCGGGGCACACCCTGATGTTGGAGCTCCTGCCTGATGGTAATTAGGGTGCCCTTGGTGTTATGGGTGTTGTGCGGGTGGTAGGAGATGTAGGAGAAGGGCTAGAGTCAGTAACCAGGCCAGTTGAAGGAAAATAAATCTCTCTCGTATTTAAAGAGGATCTGTCGCCTCCCCTGACATGTCTGTTTTAGTAACTACTTGCATTCCCTATGTAATAACAATTCTGGAACATCATTTCATATAACTCTATGTTGTGCCATTCCTCTGTTAATTGTACTACAAGTTATGAATGAATTGCAGTTTGCAGTAAAGGTACAGGTGGGTGTTACCAGTTGAGCGAGTCCCTGCACAGTCTGATACCAGCAGCACTGGTTGGACAGAGTCAGATGCACTCACTACAGGTAACACCCAGCAGTACCTTTACTGCAGACTATTGGCTGGTTGCTTTTTCTCCTGTTTAGTTAGTCTGCAAGCAAGCAAGCTAGAGTGAAGAGTATTTGGTGTGTGCACCTGCCAAGTCGGCTAAGACAAATGTTCCTGTGAGTGAAAGCTGCCAGAAAAAAGCAATTTTCCTAAGGATTAAAGTGGTATTCTGATTGTTTAAAGTCACCCCCCATCCACAGGATAGGGGATAACTATTAGATCGGTGAGAGTCCTACCAATGGGACCTCCACCAATCACGAAAAGGGGTCCCCATACCCCCTGATGCCCCCTGAAATGAACAAAGCGACTGAATGGTTCCGTGATCCGTCCGCACCGCAAAAAAATAGAACCTTTTTTTTTGTGGTGCAGAGGCACGGACAAAAACGCCACGAAAGCACTCTGTAGTGCTTCCATGGGGTTCCGGTCCGTGCTTCCGTTTCGCATCTCCGTGATTGCGGACCCATTCAAGTGAATGGGTCAGCATTCGTGATGTGGAGTGCACAATACTTGGAGTCCGCAATACGGCCATGGGCACACAACATTCGTGTTCAAAAGGCCTAAGAGAAAGAAACATTGAAATTTGCAGATGATTGAGGACCATGAGGTTGCGCTAGGACTGAGTTAGTAAAGGTAAAGCACTCGTATGGCTTTAGACTTTACTGCCTATGGTTTGGGTTTATTGCTTCTGGCGCCTGCCACACTTCTGAGATGGACTGGCTGTCTTATCTAGGTCTGCACCCCGCAGTTGGGCACTGCAAAGAAATATTGAGAAATTGCACTCCTATCCTTTCCCTGAGGGCAGGGGTACGCCACCAATGAGGCCAGGTGAGGCAATCGCCTCAGGCAGCACCAGGTAGGGGCAAGGGGGGGGGGCAGCAAAAGGGCCATGGGCAATGCATGCTTACATTGTGGCAAAGGGGTTAGGTTAAGAAATTGGCAAGGGGGGGGGGGGGGTTCAGTTTTCGCTTAAGGCAGCAGAAAGCCTAGGGGCACCCCTGCCTGCGGGCCGGCACAAGTAGTTACTTACATGACATAACAGATATGTGAGAAGAGGATACAGGTCCTCTTTAATTGCTTTTATGATTTGAGGACATTTTTTCTTATTTTATGAAGACACGTCGGTAATTTGTTTTGCAGCTTTTATTTTTTTATTTTTAGCCTCCTACTGCTTTCGACTTGATGGATGGTTTACCCTTACGACCTACGCCTGCATATTCATCTTAATAGAATGAAACTAAAACTACGTAGATGAGAATCTTTAGGTAATAGAATGTCTTATCTGGAGATGATTGTGACATTTATTATCCTATAGTCTATGTTTAGCTGGTGAGATGGTTTGTTAGCGATGCTAGTGGTGGAATGGTAGAACTAAAGGTTAAAGTCTGCTCCTTATTAAACCAATAAATATCTGTAAAGGATACTGTGGAAACCTTCTGACGTCACAGATCAGTGAAGTGCTGCGCTCTGTGAAGTTTGGGGAAACTTAATAATTTCTTTCATTTTAAATGGGAACCCCCACAGTGGCACCTAGTGGAAAGAAAAGATCACTGCCAGCACCAAATAAAGTCAAGGAGCTACAGAAAGCAGGTTGTGCAGTAATGAGCCTCCGCTATAATGATCCTGGTAGACGTGCCAAGTACAGAGTCATTTGCTGGGTTTATGACTCTTATATTGGCAGTAGAAACATTTTATGTTGTCGTATTTCAGCATTACCTTATGCTGCATCTAGAGATGAGCGAATCGAATCAGACAAAGTGGAATTCAATACGAATTTAGGATAAATTCGATTCGCAACGAATGCGAATTTCCTTGAGCTTCGTGGTAACGAATCACAATTTTTCGTAAAATTTTTTCCTACACGTGTGAGGACATGGGGCAAGGAACTCTGGGAAGGCGGGCTGACCCATAATGCCATGCATGCAGCCAATCGGCAGCCAGCCCTGTGATGTCACAGCCCTATAAATACGGCGGCCATCTTAGAGTCAGACATTTTCAAGCGTTCTTAATGCAAGGACAGATGTGAGAAGGCGCTAGGGACAGCAATTGGAAAAACCTCTTGGTGAAAAAAAAACTTAAAAAAAACTATTTATACGTGCAGGGAAAGGATAGGGAGGAATCATTTCACAGCATTTTAGTGCAGGGATAGACGTCAGGAGGCGCTAGGGACAGTGCTAGAAAAGCTATTTACAAGTGCAGGGAAAGATTATTTGGGGATTCAAATAGCCATTATACAGCTCTGTCATTCCAAAAATTTGTCCTTGGTGTGCAAGTGCTATGTTAAAAAGCCTTTAGTGGCTTATATCTTTTCAAACAAGAAAAATATATTCTCAGTTCATTTCTGCAGTTATATGTGTTGAAAGCAGAAAGAGAAAAAAAAATACACGCTTCACTGGTGCAGTTATTTGTGGCAAAAGCTTTTAGTGGCCTATTTCAGTACAGAAATAAAAATGTATACGCACTTCACTGGTGCATTTATTTCTGCTGAAAGCGTTTACTGGCCTATTTTAGTACAAAAAGAATAATATATTCTCAGTTCACGTCGGCAGTTATGTGTTGAAAGCATGGCTGGGAGTCCTTAGGGTGGCAGCAGTGGGAGGTCGGGAGCCAAACGTGCCCCGGGGTAGAGCACCTGCTTCGCAGCAGCCTACCTGCCCGGGAAGTAGCGGTGCAGGGGTTCACAGAAGTAGCGGCGGTAGCAGTCAGTCAGTGCGGCGGTTATATGTGTTATTTAGTTTAGTGGCCTATTCCAGTACAAAAAGAAAAATACATTCTCAGTTCACGTCGGCAGCGGTTATGTTTTGAAAGCATTTAGTGGCCTATTTCAGTCCAAAAAGGAAAAATATATATACGCATTTCACTTCTGCAGTTATTATTTCAGTAACATAGTACATAAGGCCGAATAAAGACATGTGTCCATCCAGTTCGGCCTGTTATCCTGCAAGTTGATCCAGAGGAAGGAAAAAAAAAAAACTGAGATGGAAGCCAATTTTCCCCACTTAAGGGGAAAAAAATTCCCTCCCGACTCCAATCAGGCATCAGAATAACTCCCTGGATCAACGACCCCTCTCTAGTAGCCATAGCCTGTAATATTATTAAGCTCCAGAAATACATCCAGGCCCCTCTTGAATTCCTTTATTGTACTCACCATCACCACCTCCTCAGGCAGAGAGTTCCATAGTCTCACTGCTCTTACCGTAAAGAATCCTCTTCTATGTTTGTGTAGAAACCTTCTTTCCTCCAGACGCAGAGGATGTCCCCTCGTCACAGTCCTGGGGATAAATAGATGATGGGAGAGATCTCTGTACTGACCCCTGATATATTTATTCATAGTAATTAGATCTCCCCTCAGTCGTCTTTTTTCTAAACTAAATAACCCTAATGTTGATAATCTTTCAGGGTATTGTAGTCCCGTCATTCCAGTTATTACTTTAGTTGCCCTCCTCTAGATTTCTCCAGCTCTGCTATGTCTGTCTTGTTCACAGGAGCCCAGAACTGTACACAGTACTCCATGTGTGGTCTGACCAGTGATTTGTACAAAAACAAAACCTATTTAGCGTTTACTTTTGCAGTAATATGTGGTATAATGACCCGGAGTGCCATTACCACTTCTTTTGGCGCCTTGCTACCATTTCCTATGTGCTAATACATAATATCTAATGTGTTATATGTCATTGCCTGATAATGTGCATATTTATTCCTGAAACTGTTGTGTTCAAGTGTAATAACCTGGTCCACCAGCAGATGGCGGCAACCTTTTGCTTCCTTCCAGCCCTCTGAAGCTAGAGGGAGGGGTTTAGTTAGTTAGAAATGGGTGTCCAGCCATCCTCCTTAGGGCTTGTTCACACGAGCGCGCCGTACAGTATGTATTTCGTTTCCGTATTGCGGATCCACAATATACTGACACCATTCCGTGTGAATTCCGTGTCACTGATGCGGACCCATTCACTTCAATGGGTCTGCAAATCCAGAGATGCTGAATGGAAGCACAGAACGCTACGGAAGCACTACGGAGTGCTTCCATGGGGTTCCGTTCGTACTTTCATTCCGCAAAAAGATAGAACTTGCTCTATCTTTTTGCGGAAAGGAAGGATGCGGACCCATTCAAGTTGAATGGATCTGAATCCGTCCCGGAGCCTGCACGAACGTTCTCCATGCATTGGGGGCCGCAAATTGCTCTTCTAGGCCCAGAGGCCCTGCCTCTGAAGTATACATGGTTGCTTGTCCCCTCCTGGGCTTGCATTGCCTCCTTCCAAGCTGAGCCAAAGCTTGAGGTACTCTGAAGCCAGGAAAAGAAGTTCCTAGGATTATAAGTAAGAGACAGACTACAGCTAACTTAAGTTCCAGCAGAAGAGTTGCCTATTTATCCAGCGAAGCAGAGCTGAGAGAGCTACCGCATAGCAGACCTGAGATTGTTGCAGAGAAGTATTTGCCTGCCAATATTAAGCCAATACCTGTTGATGACCAAGATATCATTTGGAAGCTGTTTGGATTACTCATTTATGCTAAGTAAAAGCAACTGTTCAACGTTACAACCAAGTCTGGACTCCATTTGTTCAACTTTATTTCTACACTATCCAAGTTAACTACTCTTTTGCACTGCTTCGGAAAACATCACGTCTGGGATCCACGGATATCCAGGTAGGAACACCATGACACATGTATAGGACATCTACAGAGATTGTAGGCCACCCTACACCACTCTGGCATTCCTACCTCTGGGTACCAACATTACCACCTATAAAGGGAACCTTGTGCTTCCGCTGCTTAACCGCAGCTGGCGTCACGTTTACTTGCTCTATAAGAGGGATATATTTCCTAGAAACCTCCTAAGGGGCGGGGAATACCCCAGACGCTGAATACGTGGGCCCGTTGCATGTGGTATAACCTTTTTAGTGACGTATTTCAGTCGGAAAATAAAATATATTCAGCGTTCAGCGCTGTAGTAATACCCGGTAAAATCTTTTGTGATGTATTTTGGTCGGAAAAAAAATTTGTGCAGTGCTGTAGTTATATGGGGTAAAATCTCCATGATGTCTCCATGATAAATCTGCAGCATGGGGGTCCCATGTGGCTTCTACATACTTTAAAAATAATCTTTCAGTGGAGTGAATAGATGCCGGATGACCGGGAAGCTCCATGACCTTCCCAGGAGCTGCTGTCGGGAGCAGCGGTTCATTTCTGAGACGCCTGTATAGTGCGGGGGGAATCCAAAGACCCTCTACATCTCTGTGCTCCGTTATATGCAGTAAAATCTTTTGTGACTTATTTCGGTGGTAAAACAAATTGTAATCAGTATTCAGTGCTGCAGTTATGTGGTAAAATCTTTATTGAAGTATGTAGATCGAAAAGCAAAATTAATTCAGTGGTCAGCGCTGTGGTTATATGCAGTAAAATCTTTAGTGACGTATCTTGATGAACTTCGCAACTCTTCCGGGCTCAAAGCTATCTTTACGCTTTGTCTTCTCATTGTCTGTAGCTACTAGAGGCCTGTTCATGCCAGGCCGGTTCCCCCAGAAGTATCTTGGTCGATCAACACTGTCGTTGTGCCACTCTGTGGCCTACTCATGCTGCTGCCACCCCCAGACTCGGTTGTTGTGCCACTCTGTGGCCTACTCATGCTGCTGCCACCCCCAGACTCGGTTGTTGTGCCACTCTGTGGCCTACTCATGCTGCTGCCACCCCTAGACTCGGTTGTTGTGCCACTCTGTGGCCTACTCATGCTGCTGCCACCTCCAGACCCGGTCGTTGGGCCACTCTTTGGGCTTCTCATGCTGTTCCTACCCTCCCCACTTCATGACTGGGCCACACTTTGGCTTTCGGCTTGGATGACGACATCATTTATTTGACACTTCTGATCTGTCAAAAGGAAGGAAAAATGAGATGCACAATGGATACTGTCTGTGTAGCTGCTTTAAGACCTGTCTGGTCCCATCAGAATTGGCTTATGATTTGGTAACCAAAAGCAGGAGTGGGTAGAAAACACAGAAGACATGCAAATATTCCATTCATGTGTCATCTGTTTTAGATCCACTCTTGTTTTTTTTGGCTTTATCAATACTGATGGTCAGCATTTGGTCAGTAATCCGAGTGAAGGCGGATGCTTCACAGACAGGATTCATTTTTTGTGGGTTATTGTTCTGACAGTTTAGAGGAAGGGCAAAATAATCAGTGACGTCAACACACACTTACTGCTGACACCCTCTATACTATGTCCGGGGAAGGCTCTACTTTTATAAGCATTTAATAGAACAGGTTCTGTTGACATCTATGTGGAATCAGCTGACGACTGTGTAAAAGGAGTGCGCTTCTTCTTGGCACTAACATCGACCTGTAAGGCTGAGTTCCTACTTGAGTTATTTGGTCAGTTTTGGCCCTGTGACTGCCCAAATAAGTGAAGTGTGCAGTGATTTTAAGAGCGACGCCAGTCATCTGCATGTCACACGGTATCATTTCACTACCACAGCAGACTCCCTATGCGTGTTACTGCAAGGCACAGTGTTCTACACCACCATAAAGGCTCTCCGCAGCTTGGAAATAGCCGTTTTGAAAGCGATTCACCGCAAATAAATTCGGATCTAAGCTAATTTTTCCGAAAAATTCGGTGAACTGGCCGAATCATATTTATTTATTTTTTTAATTCGCTCATCTCTAGCTGCATCATTTTCACCAATTACTCGGGAGAGTTATATTTAAACTTGGAGATGCCGTTAATCATTCCAAATAAAGCATGCCATGTTTAAAATTATATATAATAAATATATATATATATATACATATACACTGCTCAAAAAAATAAAGGGAACACTTAAACAACACAATGTAACTCCAAGTCAATCACACTTCTGTGAAATCAAACTGTCCACTTAGGAAGCAACACTGAGTGACGATCAATTTCACATGCTGTTGTGCAAATAGGATAGACAACAGGTGGAAATTATAGGCAATTAGCAAGACACCCCCAATAAAGGAGTGGTTCTGAAGGTGGTAACCACAGACCACTTCTCAGTTCCTATGCTTCCTGGCTGATGTTTTGGTCACTTTTGAATGCTGGCGGTGCTTTCACTCTAGTGGTAGCATGAGACGGAGTCTACAACCCACACAAGTGGCTCAGGTAGTGCAGCTTATCCAGGATGGCACATCAATGCGAGCTGTGGCAAGAAGGTTTGCTGTGCCTGTCAGCGTAGTGTCCAGAGCATGGAGGCGCTACCAGGAGACAGGCCAGTACATCAGGAGACGTGGAGGAGGCCGTAGGAGGGCAACAACCCAGCAGCAGGACAGCTACCTCCGCCTTTGTGCAAGGAGGAACAGGAGGAGCACTGCCAGAGCCCTGCAAAATGACCTCCAGCAGGCCACAAATGTGCATGTGTCTGCTCAAACGGTCAGAAACAGACTCCATGAGGGTGATATGAGGGCCCGACATCCACAGGTGGGGGTTGTGCTGACAGCCCAACACCGTGCAGGACGTTTGGCATTTGCCAGAGAACACCAAGATTGGCAAATTCGCAACTGGCGCCCTGTGCTCTTCACAGATGAAAGCAGGTTCACACTGAGCACATGTGACAGATGTGACAGTCTGGAGACACCGTAGAGAACGTTCTGCGGCCTGCAACATCCTCCAGAATGACCGGTTTGGCATTGGGTCAGTAATGGTGTGGGGTGGCATTTCTTTGGAGGGCCGCACAGCCCTCCATGTGCTCGCCAGAGGTAGCCTGACTGCCATTAGGTACCGAGATGAGATCCTCAGACCCCTTGTGAGACCATATGCTGGTACGGTTGGCCCTGGGTTCCTCCTAATGCAAGACAATGCTAGACCTCATTTGGCTGGAGTGTGTCAGCAGTTCCTGCAAGACGAAGGCATTGATGCTATGGACTGCCGCCCGTTCCCCAGACCTGAATCCAATTGAGCACATCTGGGACATCATGTCTCGCTCTATTAACCAACGTCATGTTGCACCACAGACAGTCCAGGAGTTGGCAGATGCTTTAGTCCAGGTCTGGGAGGAGATCCCTCAGGAGACCGTCCGCCACCTCATCAGGAGCATGCACAGGCGTTGTAGGGAGGTCATACAGGCACGTGGAGGCCACACACACTACTGAGCCTCATTTTGACTTGTTTTAAGGACATTACATCAAAGTTGGATCAGCCTGTAGTGTGTTTTTCCACTTTAATTTTGAGTGTGACTCCAAATTCAGACCTCCATGGGTTGAAAAATTTGATTTCCTTTTTTTTATTTTTGTGTGATTTTGTTGTCGGCACATTCAACTATGTAAAGAACAAAGTATTTCAGAAGAATATTTAATTAACTCAGATCTAGGATGTGTTATTTTTGTGTTCCCTTTATTTTTTTGAGCAGTGTATATAATTATTTATTTTTTTATCTTACATTTCGGGCACATGAAACAGAATGTACATGTAATTTCCTGTTGTCGTCCCCATGACTAATGCTACTTCCGATTAAAGCGTAATATCGCACTGTGCAGTTCTGCAATAATATGTAATATCACTGTAGAAACCTAGCCTAGCCTTCAGTATCATGTCATGTCCAGGGCTACTATTTTTGAGCAGCAGTACCACTATTCCCATCAGCCACTAGAGGGTGCTCTAGAGTAAATAAAGAATACAAAGATAAAAGATCCATCACAGGGGTAAAAAAAAAAAAAAAAAAAAAAAAAAAAGGTGGAATGGGTTAAAGCAATTACTCAAAGATGAATAGCCATAGTCATTTCTGCAGTGCTTAAGGGCAGGGCATTAGGAATCACTGGTATATGCCTCCATTATTAGCTAGGCAAGGGGCTATAGAGGCCATAAGAGCCTGCAGATGAACATATAATGTTAAAAATGGTTCCTATGAGTGCAGCACAAACACAAGAGGAGAAAATACAAGCTCCGAGATGTGGGATAAGGCCCCAGGATCGGTTCTCACCCTCCGCAATAAACCTAGCTGAGCAATGACCAGAACTAGGGAACGTCTTTGGATGCCGGTGATCAGCTCTAAACTGTGGGAGTACCTGGCAATTCCCCTGCGTGTCTGGGACTCCTGAGAGAGACATTGACTCTTTGAATCCACTCGCCACTTTGGTTAAAGGAGACACCAGGTTTATAAAAGTCATCCATATTAGACTGGTCGAGGTCTGACTCTCAGTGCACCTAATGATCAGCTGTTTAAGGGGGCTGCTGTACTTGGCCAAGTGCTGCAGCTTCCTCGATGTTTTCATTGGGTTTTTAGACTGGCTTGTACTACACACATCTGGTGGCACTAAGCCTTTCCCTGCTCCTGGCATTTTGCTCACTTTTTTGGTTCACTGCAGTTGGTTGCATCTACACCGGTCTCTGAGGCCAACTTCATGTCACAGCAGTCATGGTGATCACTGCACCACAGTTACAGCCACTCCACGACCCAGTCAGGGACTCGCTAAGGTCTGGTCTGCAGCCTTGACTTTGGCCCACCCCTAGCCAGGGAATGTGCAGCTCATGGCTGTCCTGCACCGCTTTCAGAATTATGTTCCCCCTTGCATAGCCAAGGTAGACATCACCTGCTGCAGAAGGCCTTTTGTTCAATGCTCACCCCCAGCAGGTTGGTAAGAGCACAACACATGGCTCACAGCTGCACTACAAGAACATTTAGACTAGCACATCCAAAGTAACAAGTGCACATCCATAAAGCTAACGTGCAGACAGCAAGTCAAATACGTATGGCAGCACAATTTTAAAAAAATTATAAAAAAGAAAATGGCTGCACACCATTATACATACAAGCAATAGAGCTAAGAAATGGGGGTCATTCTAAATAAGTGGTATAATATCTACATACTGTACTATAAATGAGTTAGGCTGGGTTCACACGAGCGTGTCCGGATTAGTTCCGGATGCGTCCCGGTGTGTTGCGGCAAACCCGCGCGAGTAGGAATGCAATTGCAGTCAGTTTTGACTGCGATTGCGTTCCGATGTTCAGTTTTTATCGCGCGTGTGCAATGTGTTTTGCACGCGCGTGATAAAAAACAGACTGTGGTACCCAGACCCGAACTTCTTCACAGAAGTTCAGGTTTGGGTTCGGTGTTGTGTAGATGTAATTATTTTCCCTTATAACATGGTTATAAGGGAAAATAATAGCATTCTGATGACAGAATGCATAGTAGGTGATCAGTTGAGGGTTAAAAAAAATAAAAAAATTAACTCACCTTCTCCGTTTGTTCGCGTAGTTCTCCCGGTCTTCAGTTCTTTAAAAAGATGAACTATGGGCTAAAGGACCTTTGGTGACGTCAGATCACATGCTCCAATCACAGGGTCCATCACCACGGTGATGGACCATGTGATTGGAGCATGTGATCTGACGTCATCAAAGGTCCTTTAGCCCATAGTTCATCTTTTTAAAGAACTGAAGACCGGGAGAACTACGCGAACAAACGGAGAAGGTGAGTTAATTTTTTTATTTTTTTTAACCCTCAACTGATCACCTACTATGCATTCTGTCATCAGAATGCTATTATTTTCCCTTATAACCATGTTATAAGGGAAAATAATACAGTGTATAGACAGTCACCTAGCAACCGTGCGTGAAAATCGCACCGCATCCGCACTTGCTTGCGGATGCATGCGATTTTCACGCAACCCCATTCACTTCTATGGGGCCTGCGTTGCGTGAAAAACGCAGAATATAGAGCATGCTGCGATTTTCACGCAACGCATAAGTGATGCGTGAAAATCATCGCTCATCTGAACAGCCCCATTGAAATGAATGGGTCCAGATTCAGTGCGGGTGCAATGCGTTCACCTACCGCATTGCACCCGCGCGGAAATCTCGCCCGTGTGAACGCAGCCTTAATGGAAGCTCTTAGCGCACATATTTGATCAAACGTGTGTCAAGCCCATCTACCAGGCGTCAAGGTGGCTTCCGCAGACGGGCACCTAACACTAATATACCGCCTCTCTTGGACTTACCTAAGCCTACAATATTCAGGGCAGTGTAGGAACCGGCTACATACGTACTCTGCTCAGAAGCCCCAGGCAGATGGGCGTTGCTCAGTCTAAAAGAGGCGCTACACTCAATATCTACTACAAGAAAATTTAGACTAGCACATTCAGAATCGCAGGTGCATATCCATGAAGCAAACATGATTATAAAAAAGAAAATAGCTGCACACTGTCGGGCGGTAATAATTAAACTAAGAATTATTAATTATCGTCATAAAATAATTAACCATAAAAAAAAATATATATTATAAAATTTGTCATAAATTCTTAAAATCATGACCTGGTGAATTGTGGACAACCTAATCGATACGATTCACATCTGACTCCGACTATTTCCTCAGATAATAAGTTCTTTTGACGTGAGATGACGTTAATGATAAAAATGTAGTCCTACATTATACAATAATACACAGGTATAAAATGATGCAGATTTATTGGTTACATGGTTATAAACATAAATAGGTAAATAAACACAATGATACATGCAAATTAATATATTCAGCGTTGATATAAAGCATTACAAGCCTACCAACACATGCCAGTGGAAATAACTTGTCACATTATATCAAAGCTATTATTAGGTTAGGATATCAAAATAGGAACATAAGCTATATACATTACTTCTGTTCAGAGAAAACCTCATGATATCAGGATGGGCATGTCTAGTCCTAGACATCAATATAGAATGCTGAATAAATTCCGCACCCTTCTAGCCAACTACACATCACATGACTTCCAGAATGGGCAAATCCATTCAAGGATATAACTTAGAAGAGAACTGTATCCTTCCGCCTCATCCTGGACTATTTTCACACATATGACTTTGGTAAGACTGTTAAGACAAATAACAGGGATCTAGGATCTTTGCTAGACCATATCTTAAATGGGAATGACTTGAAACAAGTCTTTCCTGTGGGAATCAATCACTTAGCTTGGCGAAGAATAATATATATCATTTAATGCTTTGCTAGATTATGAGTCTTGATTCTTCTGCAGGTAGAATGAAGCCTCACAATATCCTAAAACTACTTCTAAATATGAAGATGATCGATTTTTATTTATTTATTCGCCAATCTAGATGGTATAATTTCACCCACACTATCCAATTAGTCTTAATAAAATGAAATATTATTCTTTGTGTCTCTTACCAAGTCCTAGTAGGAATCTCACTTCTGATCCTAGGAAAGCTGGGTGGTCCATCATAGTGCATCTCACCATGGCTTTCACCTTGTTAGACCCCTCTAGAGAGCTCAACTTGTCTCCCTATCTCTCCCTTTGTGTGGTTTATGATCACAAACTTATCAGTTAGACACACCTTCCAAGTTTGGAACTTTCCAATCCTTGTCGGATGGGCGTGACCATTGATAAGAAATGTGACATCATAACCTTACCTAGAATGCACTTTTGCTACTTTGCTGTATAAGCTATTTGCATCATAGTATAAAGGGTTAACTTTTATATAAGTCTGACTAAAACGTATTCTATACATTTGACCTTGGAAGCTTTAAAGGGGTTGTCCGGGATTGGAGACATGGGTTTACATGTACAATGGTCCCCTAAATATTACATTCATGCCTGTCCTTACCTTACCAGACATTTCTGATGGCCCTTTTTCACTTCACAAATTTTCAGCCTGAAGTGAAGTTTCTAACACAGTCAGTGACGTACCGGGTCCCTTTCTGCATAGCGAAGCCTCTCCTTCCGCTTCGCAAGGAGCCCGGTGACGTCAGTCAGCCTCTAATTATTCAAAGCGCATGGAGGGGCAGTAGCTAGGCGGCAACAGACCGTGCTAAGCCACGCCCCTCTGGTCCGGTGACCTCACCGGGCAGGGCGCATTCTTAGCAAGGAAGGAGGAGTTTAGGGGCGTGACTAAGGCGGAGGTATAGTTGCGGCAGGAGGCGGCATATGAATTAGGGGGGTGGCTGCACGGAGGAGCAGGCACACACTCAAAACAACGCGATGCTGCGCTGAGACCCAGAAAGCATCAAGAAAGGAAGTTACTGCACACAAACAGAGGTAAACAATCAGTGGGGGACTGTAGAAGCCCTGTTGAAGTGTAAAAATAGCAAAAAACATCTGGGGGGACCTTCAAACCGCTATTAATAGTGATTTAACTGGTTTTTAAAAAAAATCTCGATCCCGGACAACCCCTTTAATTGAAAGCTATAGGGATTAATTCTGACACTTGTAGCAATTAGAGGCAGACCTATAGGCGTCTCTCTGAATGTTTCTCACATTGTTGATCTTTGGACGTAATGATATGAATGGGCCTTGTTTTCTCACAGAGAGATCAGTACCTCCTCTGTCATACCAAAGATGTAATTAATTGTTAGAAAACACACATCTTTACAGACACTCTCTTTTAGAGACGAATATTCTCCTAATGAGAAATATATATATAATATACTGGATACATTTTGTCTTCATAACATACAACAATATAATATATAAAGCAATAAAATATATATATATATATATATATATATATATATATATATATATATATATATATCCTGATTGTCTGTCTTACTAACTAAGGCTCATTAAATTAATACATACATATTATATATTTTGCTTCATTAATAAATACCTAATTGTATAGGTAATTATCACCAGCTGCTTATCTTATCTCCCGTCAGATTGGTACATTCATGAGAAGAATAACACTAAAGGGTCGAAACCTTTGTGCGACCTTATTTTAACCTACACAAGACATACAAAATTGTAAATATAGTTGAGCATAGCTCTTAAGTACCTCTTCAGGACACATGACGTACCGGTACGGCATGTTGTCCTGGTACTTAACGTACCAGTACGTCATGTATAGTTCCGATCGCCGCCCGGCAGGCAGTGATCGGAATCCGGTGCCTGCTCAAATCGTTGAGCAGGCACCTTGGCTAAATGCGCCGGGGGGTCCTGTGACCCCCCCCCCCCCCCCCCATGTCGGCAATCGCAGCAAACCGCAGGTCAATTCAGACCTGCGGTTTCGGAAGTTTCTGATCCCCGCGGTCTGTAAATAACCTTTACAGAATGCGGCAGAATGCGGCAGGGAGGGCGGAGCGGGCAGTGCTTGGGGGGGCGGGCAGGCAGGCATGCGATCATCCGCCCGCCCCCTCTCTCAGGATAGCAGAGCGGTTTGCAGAGTGTCAGCACATTGCTTGAAACGCCTGACATCTGTGCTGGCACAGATGCCATGCGTTCAACCCCTTCCATGCTGCGGTCCGTAGGGACCGCTGTATGGAAAAGGTTAAGAGGGAGGGAGCTCCCTCCCTCTCCCATCGGAGGCTGCTGTGCCTTTTCAGCCCCCGATGGGAGAGGGAGGGGGCCTCCCTCCCTCCCCATCACCCACTGCTCTGCTGTGGCAGCGAGTGATGGGTACCATGGCAACCGGACGCTCGGCTGTCCATGGTACTGATCAGAGGCTGTCCATGGTGCAGATTAGACTTCTGCTAAAGGCAGAAGTCTAATCAGACTTTGTAAAGTGAAAATACAGTACAGTACATTATATAGTGTACTGTACTGTATTATACAGACATCAGACCCACTGGATCTTCAAGAACCAAGTGGGTCTGGGTCAAAAAAAAGTCAAATAAAAAAAAATAAAAAAATAAAAATAAACATTTATCACTGATTTAAAATGAAAAAAAATTAAATTCCCTACACATGTTTGATATCACCGCGTCTGTAACGACCTGATCTATAAAACGGTCATGTTACCTAAAAAATGAGACCTTACCTAAGATAATCGCCCAAAAACTGAAAAAACTATGGCTCTCAGAATATGGAGACACTAAAACATGATTATTTTTTTATTTTTTTTTCAAAAATGAAATAATTGTGTAAAACTTACATAAATAAAAAAAAGTATACATATTAGGTATCGCCGCGTCTGTAATAAACTGCTCTATAAAAATATCACATGACCTAACCCCTCAGGTGAATACCGTTAAATTTTTTTAATAAAAAAACGGTGTAAAAAAAGCACTTTTGTCACCTTACATCACAAAAAGTGTAATAGGAAGCGATCAAAAAGTCATACGTACCCCAAAATAGTGCCAATAAAACCTCCCTCTCATCCAGCAAAAATCATACCCTACCCAAGATATTTGCCCAAAAACTGAAAAAACTATGGCTCTCAGACTACTAAAACACTAAAACATGATTTTTTTTTTGTTTCAAAAATGAAATCCTAGTGTAAAATCTTATAAATAAAAAAAAGTATACATATTAGGTATCGCTGCGTCCGTGATAACCTGCTCTATAAAAATATTTCATCTGACAGATTAGATCATGTATGTTGAAAAAAAAAAAAAACGTTGCCAAAACAGCTATTTCTTGTTACCTTGCCTCACAAAAAGTGTAATATAGAGCAACCAAAAATCATATGTACCCTAAACTAGTACCAACAATACTGCCACCCTATCCCGTAGTTTCTAAAATGGGGTCACTTTTTTGGAGTTTCTACTAGGGTTGCATCAGGGGGGCTTCAAATGGGACATGGTGTCACAAAACCGGTCCAGCAAAACCTGCCTTCCAAAACCGTATGGCATTCCTTTCCTTCTGCACCCTGCCGTGTGCCCGTACAGCGGTTTACGACCACATATGGGGTGTTTCTGTAAACTACAGAATCAGGGCCATAAATAGAGTTTTGTTTGGCTGTTAACCCTTGCTTTGTAACTGGAAAAAAAATATTAAAATGGAAAATCTGCTAAAGTGAAATTTTGAAATTGTATCTCTATTTTCCAATAAATCTTGTGGAACACCTAAAGGGTTAACAAAGTTTGTAAAATCAGTTTTGAATACCTTGAGGGGTGTAGCTTCTTATATGGGGTCACTTTTATGGAGTTTCTACTCTAGGGGTGCATCAGGGGGGCTTCAAATGGGACATGGTGTAAAAAAAAACAGTCTAGCAAAATCTGCCTTCCAAAAACCATACGGCGCACCTTTCACTCTACGGCCTACTGTGTGCCCGTACAATAGTTTACGGACACATATGGGGTGTTTCTGCAAACTACAGAATCGGGGCAATAAATATAGCATTTTGTTTGGCTGTTAACCCTTGCTTTGTTACTGGAAAAAAATGGATTAAAATGGAAAATTTGCCAAAAAATCTAAATTCTGAAATTCTGTCACAATTTGCCATTAACTTTTGTAGAACACCTAAAGGGTTAACGGCGTTTGTAAAATCAGTTTTGAATACCTTTTTTAGGGGTGTAGTTTCTATAATGGGGTCATTTTTGGGTGGTTTCTATTATGTAAGCCTCACAAAGTGACTTCAGACCTGAACTGGTCCCTAAAAAGTGGGTTTTTGAAAATTTCTGAAAAATTTCAAGATTTGCTTCTAAATTTCTAAGCCTTGTAACATCCCCCAAACATAAAATATCACTCCCAAATTGATCCAAACATGAAGTAGACATATGGGGAATGTAAAGTAATAACTATTTTTGTAGGTATTACTATGTATTATAGAAGTTGAGAAATTGAAACGTGGAAATTTGCAATTTTTTGGTAAATTTTGGTATTTTTTTTATAAATAAAAATGAATTTTTTTTTTACTTCATTTTACCAGTATGATGAAGTACAATATGTGACGAAAAAACAATCTCAGAATGGCCTGGATAAGTCAAAGCGTTTTAAAGTTATCACCACTTTAAGTGATACTGGTCAGATTTGCAAAAAATGGCCTGGTCCTTAAGGTGAAATAAGGCTGTGTTCTTAAGGGGTTAAAGGCAATGAACATCCATCTTGAATAGAATAATTGGATATCCATGCATATACCTATGAAAAGGCACAACAACTCCAATATACATACAAACAATAGAGCTAAGAAATGGTGGTCATTCTTAATAAAAGTGGTATAAAATCTACTATAAATGAGTCAATGGAAGCTATTAGCGCACATATTTGATCAAACGTATGTCGGGCCCATCTACCAGGCGTCAAGTTAGCTTCGGCAGTTGTTTGCTTCATGGATAGGCACCTGTGATTCTGAAGGTTCTAGTCTAAATTTTCTCGTAGCACAATTTTAAAAGTCGTGTGCTGTCACAGCTGCACCAGCCACCATGGTGCCAGGCCAGCACTTTTTTATAAGGGTCTGTCTACTGTTCTCTATGAGTAGGTGATGTACTAGCTCAGATGAATGGATGGATAGATCAATCACTAGACAAATAAATAAATAATTAAATAAATGGATACATAGGTAGAGGGATAGATGGCTACATAGATCCGTTAGAATAGAAGACAGATGGATGAATAGATATACATACACAGATTGATACACTGATAGATATAGATACAGACAGACCCTCACATAGGCAATAGATGGAAGACTGATACAGATATAGGTAGATGATGGATGAATAGACAGATAATTCCATACATAATTAGATAATTATAGTCATTTTAACCCCCACTGATCATATGTCATGTCATGGCGTGTCACAAGTACATATACAATCAATAATAAAAAGCAGGAAACACTTGTTTGACTACTATTCTAAAATAATACCACTAGAGGTCCTCAGCAGCCAAAGAGAGAAAAACTGCAATATAAAAAGTGCTCTATACAGATACAGTGTGTGTATGTATGTACACTGATTAAAAATATAAATGCAACACTTTCGGTTTTGCTCCCATTTTGCATGAGCTGAACTAAAAGATGTGAAACCTTTTCTACATACACAATAGACCCATTACTCTCAGATATTGTTCACAAATCTGTCTAAATCTGTGTTAGTGAGCACTTCTCCTTTGCCGAGATAATCCATCCCACCTCACAGGTGTGGCATATCAAGGTGCTGATTGGACAGCATGAATATTGCACAGGTGTGCCTTAGACTGCCCACAATAAAAGGCCACTCTGAAATGTGCAGTTTGATCATACAGCACAATGCCACAGATGTTGCAACATTTAAGGGAGCGTGCAATTGGCATGCTGACTGCAGCAATGTCTACCAAAGCTGTTGCCCGTGCAATGAATGTTAATTTCTTTACCATAAGTTGTCTTCAAAGGCTTTTCAGAGAATTTGGCAGTACATCCAACTGGCCTCACAACTGCAGATCACGTGTAACCACACCAGCCCAGGACCTCCACATCCAGCGTGTTCACCTCCATGATCGTCTGAGACCAGCCACCCAGACAGCTGCAGCAACAATCGGTTTGCATAACCAAAGAATTTCTGAAACAGTCTCAGGGAAGCTCATCTGCATTCTTGTCGTCCTTATCGGGGTCTGGACCTGACTGCAGTTCGTCGTCATAACCGACTTGAGTGGGAAAATGCTCACATTCGATAGCGTCTAGCACGTTGGAGAGGCGTTCTGTTCATGGATGAGTCCCGGTTTTCACTGTTCATGGCGCATGGCAGACAGCATGTGTGGCGTCGTGTGGGTGAGCGGTTTGCTGACGTCAACGTTGTGGATCGAGTGGCCCATGGTGGCGGTGGGGTTATGGTATGGGCAGGTGTATGTTATGGACAACTAACACAGGTGCATTTTATTGATGGCATTTTGAATGCACAGAGATACCGTGACGAGATCCTGAAGCCCATTGTTGTGCCATTCATCCACAACCATCACCTCATGTTGCAGCATGATAATGCACGGCCTCTTATTGCATGGATCTGTACACAGTTCCTGGAAGATGAAAACATCCCGGTTCTTGCATGGCCAGCATACTCGCTGGACATTTCACCCATCGAGCATGTTTGAGATGCTCTGGATTGGCGTATACAACAGCGTGTTCCTGTCACGCCCTGCCCTGTGGGTGTTCTGAGGAGATCTGTCAGAGTTGCTGCACGTGACTCGATCTGACACTTTGTTTTGTTGTGGGTTTGAACTGAATCCCACCTCCTACCAGGTGGTGTTCTTTAGATAATTGGTGAGGCTTTTTATTCCTCCCTCTCCCTATAGCCTTTGCGGATTATAGTTCTGCCTTGTGTGTGCTCTGGAAGTTTGGTGGCTTGTCTTCTCCAACACATCTCTAGATAAGTCAGTTTCCCTTGTCAGTCAGTGTCCATTTTTACTAGGCCTCTAGGGTGACGCTAGCTCCTTCGGTTGTTGAAGGAGCTGGGTGCCTATTTCCCTCTTCCCTACAGCTGAGGGTTTGGTTCACTGTGTTTATAGTCTTGGGTACGTGGGCATGTGCATATCTACCATCGAGATATGCACATGGGCATAGCAGCTTAGGGAAAGTGTTGTTAGGAGGTGACCCTTTGTTCCCTAGCATTTGGGGCCTAGTCAGTTGTTTTGTTTGCCCTGCCTGTTTCCTTACCTTATCTTACCTACTGTGACAGTTCCAGTTCCTGCCAATATTCTGTAACTTTGCACAGCTATTGAAGAGTAGTGGACCAACATTCCACAGGCCACAATCAACAACCTGATCAACTCTATGCAACGGAGATGCGTTGCACTTCGTGAGGCAAATGGTGGCCATTTCTGACCCCCTCCCCTAGAAAGGCAAAACTGTGCACATTTCAGAGTGGCCTTTTATTGTGGGCAGTCTAAGGCACACCTGTACAATATTCATGCTGTCTAATCAGCACCTTGATAAGCCACACGTGTGAGGTGGGATGGATTATCTCGGCAAAGAAGTGCTCACTAACACAAATTTAGACAGATTTGTGAACAATATTTTAGAGTAATGGGTCTTTTGTGTATGCAGAAAATGTTTCAGATCTTTGAGTTCAGCTCATGCAAAATGGGAGCAAAACCAAAAATGTTGGGCCTATATTTTTGATCAGTGTATATGTGTGTGTTTGTGTGTGTATATAATGTGAGTGATTACTGAGAATGCATTACTAATATGATTATTGTGTTTTGCTACTACACATATATAATGCTGATACAATGCACTTTAATATGATGTGCTACGCCATGTAATGTTCATTTAAGCCTCTGAGACACCAGCGTGACATAAAATTAATCGACGCACCACTGGGGGTTAAATGCCCTGAAACTGATGCTATATTAGGATGTATAGGGAGAATGGTGACCTCACCGGTAGCCTGTGTGATGGAGGCATGTACCCTCAAGTAGAATGTGAATGGGCGCTCCATGTGAGATAAATCGCACTGTAACTTCTGTGAAATGCACTGTAGTTCGAGATACTGCACTGTTCATTGGTGGCCAGTAATGGGTTAATGGCTTTGTCAGGTTATGCCTATGAAATTGCATGGTAGTTAGCTATCATGTGGAGGTGAGTGGCGCTTGTAAATTGGGGCATTGCCTTCACGACACAGTTTAGAGCAGCACCCGCAACAAAGGAAAGCAACTGACCATAGCTCTTCCTAAGCTTTGCATCTTTGTTTGTTCAATGAACCTGTGGAATGGAAGGTCATAAGGAACAGGCCAACTAGCTTACTGCAGTAAGAACACTTGTGTAGATAGTGCAGAGACAGGATGTCCAGAGTACTGTGAGCATCTACATGAGCCATGTGGAGAAGATCTGCATCCTGTGGTCACTCCTGTGTAAAGTGAATGCCACCTGGAGAGTAGCCATCAGCCAGAGAGTTGGGTGCAAAACCTGTTCATAACCACTAAGCTTCTAGTAACGGTAACCACTAAGTCAGACGACTCTTGTAAGAACTATAACCATTAAGTCAGTTGCCTCTCGTGAGTTCGGTAAAACCACTGTCTTCAAGTTACCGCTGTGTCAGCCTGATTCCTACTGCCATCCTTGAGTCGGAATCATGTATACCACTTACTGGCCCAAGAAATCTTATGTAGGATCTGAACCCAGTGGGGTAACTTCCGTGGAGCTAGGCCACGCAACTGCTATGGGGCCAGAGGGAGGGTCTGGTGCTGCACTCATTATTTTCCTAACAAGAAAACACTGCATTTTCATGCAGCTGCTACTACGGGTTGCTCAGTGCAAAGAGATTTATTTCAGCTTCCATTCCAGTAAATGGTAACCGTATAAATCTATGCACTGAGCTCCCCCTAGTGGTAGCTGAAGGCAGTCAGTTTTGTAATCGAAGATGAGCCGATTTTATTAGTGTATGTATGTATGTATGCCAATTGTGTGGTGTAAACACCCAGAGAAATATAGTGGTCAGAATGCCCATACTTATGAAGCACCTTTTCCACTTTTTCCAACTTTTGTGTTTTTCATTACAATTTTTTTATTTTTTTATTTGGAAGAAATCTGGGGCACACATACTGGGAAACACTAGAGCAGGGGGCTCATAAGATCTGTGCACGTCCAAAATCTATGCAAAAATACTCCCCACTTGTTTATTCAATATCATCCCACATTTATTCAATCCAGATTATTACCACTACCTTGGACAAAATTTGGGTTTAAGGGCTTTATCCAATTGGCTATCCTTGCCTTTTATTCTACTCCCTCTGCACGTGTCTTAACGTCTGTTTTTTTTCATCTCCAATGCGCTAGACCGGGTTGTCCCCTCTCACCCCTTATCTTTGTCACAGCGATGGAGCCCTTTGAGGGGCATTAGAAGTACCCCTAACATTTATGGTATTAAGATCAACGACTCATCTCATGCCCTAGTATTGCATGCTGATCACGTCATATTGTCCATTATTGCACCTAAAGTTTCTTCACCAGACCATAATTAGTTTGTTTAACAAGGTCTCCTACTACAAACTCAATATGTCCAAAAAGCAGGCCTTGGCAGTGGGTGTGAACCCGGTGCTGAAATCCCATTTATCTACACAATACCCTTTTACCCCTAAGCATTTCTTATATGTGGTTTTCTTTAACGAGTTCAAGCGCTGGTCTCTTTTCTGCAATATACACTCCCCTACTGACCAAAACATCCCACCTGACTCAACCAATGATCTCATGGACATGCAGCGTGGCAATTGTTAAAATTATGATCCTCCCAGTTATTCAAATTAATTTTTTATTTTTTTTTCCCCGTACAGCAATTATCCCTGTATAAGTATCCTTCTTTCAGTCCCTTCAGAAACCGTTTAGTGGTTTTATCTGGGCTGGACGAAAACCCAGAATCCTCTTCTCGACCATGAAAAGACCCTGGGCTAAAGGGGTAATGAGCATCTCATTTGAAAAAGTATTACTTTGCAGCTATCCTCACCCAAACAAAGGAATGGTGGACCGTTGCCTAAGATAAGAGATGGGTTGAATTAGAATTGGCTACATTAGGGAGGCCCCTTTATTTAATTACTGGGGGTAACTGGGGTGGGATTCAGTGCCATGTCCTCTTCCCTCCTCAGCATGACTGCCTCCATTAAGGCCTGGCAATTCCTTCAACCTCATACAGCCAAATTAGCGATGGTGCCCTTTGGTAATCTTCCCCTATGTTACTTAAATGGATTCCCTTTATATACCTAGGTAACTGGGAGGCAACAGAAATCCAAAGAATTAAACTGTTTGAGAATTGGTCCCTTCAATCCTTTGAGTCTTTATCTACTCGCTTCTCCCTAGAAATTTTATAAATACTTGAGGGTAAGACATGTATTATCTACCCACAATTGCGCGGCCGGAACACTCCCCTCTCAAATACTAGACTTTTTTCTCTCGTCGTCCAATCGTTCTTTCAAGGGCACTTCCCTTTGTCTACAATATTCTTAATCCCCCTAATGCGGATAAAAAAAAAAAAACATTGTGCTTAGGTGGGAAGAGGACCTGGATTGGTATACAGTTTTTTTTGATGGTGCGTCAGGTATCCAGTGGCGGACTGGCAATAGACCTTATAGGGAAGTTTCCTGGTGGGCCGATGCCATGGAGGCCGCCCAAGCCCTCCTCTCTGCTGCTGGCAGGATACATAATGAGATCTCAGCACTAATTAGCTCTGTGAGAATCAGGTACTCATTTACCCGGCCAGTGACCCAGTTGCCGTCCTATATTCAACTGCTGTGGCCCATATTTCACCTACTAAGCCCCCTGCTCCTTATGTTAATCAGAGAGAACTGGTGGAGAAGGACAGAAAAAGGCAGCTATTGATGACCACCACAGAGGGACAGCTTTTGGGGCAATATATTGTGCTGCACTGTGGTATATGGTTCTGATAGGACCACATTTTGTGCTCAGGGGCGGATTGGCCATAGACATTACAGGGAAATTTCCCGGCGGGCCGATGCCAAGGGAGCTGCCTGGGCCCCCCTCATTACCGGCCAGTGGAAGCTTTTGGGAATGTATTTTGTGCTGCTGGCAGTAATTTGTGATGGACTCTGTGGTATTTCGCTCTGTTGGGGCGGTATAATGTGCCACAATAAGGTATTGCTGGCCCTGCCTTCCATCAATTTGGACCCGACTACAAAACAGAAAGCGAAAAAAAAAAAAAAAAATATATATATATATATAAAAGTATTCTAATGTTGTGCTTATTAAGTAAATTTAAAATTCCACACGTCAAGGCGATCTCTGTAAGACGGGAACCTAACACTAAATTCTACCTGTTATGTGCCATGACGGCTACAATAAAATTCAGGCAGTGTAGCTTCCACATGCATGCTGGGCCCACCTTAATTTTTTATGCCAAAATGGCCTCCACTAAATCCAGGGAATGCAGGTACCAACATGCCTGCCGAGCCCACTCCACACCTCTCCTGGTGCCAGGTGGCCCCCAACGAATGCAATGAGAGTCCACCCTATACCTCTCCTGGTGCCAAAAGCCTTCCAGTGAGTTAGGGAAAGCAGGCTAAGCTTTATACTTACACTAATTAAAATCGGCCTACAAAACAGGGGCCACTTTTAGTATATTTTTCCAGGGCCACTTTAAGTTCCCAGGCCACCCCTGTTTGTGCTATAGCATTGCTGACCCTGCCTACTTGTGTAGGCCCTGCCTTCTGTCAATTTGTACCCCCTTACAACATGGGGCACTTTTAGAACTTGTTTACAGAGCCACTTCCAGTTCCCAGTCCTCCTTAAAGGGTATTTAAAACACTCCTTTGTTGGTACCTTACTCCGGCACATATAGCTAAACTTGTACCCTCTTATCCTCCCTTATATTGGAGGAATTGTGGACAGATTGTCAGCTACACAAGTTTGGTGGGACTAGGGGAATTTCTCTCCGTCTTTAGCTTTATGTTTTGTAGGCTTGGCTGATCTGCCGCTCCATATAAGTACTGTATGTGGTCATGTTATATTGGCAGCCGGAGTAATGATTGCCAAACATGTGAAGTCCAGTTCCCCCTTGACCTCTAGAGAACTAATGTCTTCTATTCAATCAAATCATGAACTGGAGACATTATTTGCCTTCCGGTACCATTCTTTCAGCAATTTCTCACGTAAATGGGATTATTTGGATCAGTTTCCTAAACCTTGATTTCCCTGATTGCTTGGTGATGCATCACTTGATTTTACTTTATAAATTTTTATTTTTATTTTAAGTGTGGACATCCATCATTAAGCACGTATGAGCCACCTGTTATCTCTGTTCACATGTAAAGTTATTGATTTTTGCAAGAATCCGAATATCTAAAAGTACATGCAAATCTGTATGTTATTTTGTTCAGTGTTCAATAAAAAATATAAAAAATTGTGTATGTTCCTGTCTGACCCTCTGGGACTATCAACTTTGGAGATGATGGAGGTCTCATAATCCCATTCAGTGATTCAGGCCGCTATCTAAAAGTCAAGTGGACAAGTGAAAACCTTACTTTTGTGACATTGTCTTTAGGAGTGACACAGGCCCCTCCTCCTTCAAGCCATTAAACCCACCCCTGAGGATCTGCAGGATTTCTGCTTCACACACTGAATAAGGGCATACCAGTGGTATAGGTGCATTATGTGCGACAGGTGAAGAACCTGGCCCCATCTTCCATTTTTCATTGCTAAATGAAAGAATAGGACGTATTAACCTCATAGTTTATTTAAAAGCATCAGAATCTACAGAAAAATCACACGCGGCCGGCGAGCCTCCAGACAAAAAAATATATTTGTGTTACAACATGAAAATAGATCAACTGTAAAACTGTATGGGTATCGTCTTCTTCATTAAAGCGGTTGTCCGGCCTTATAAAAAAAAAAAAAAAAACTAATGGCAGGCAGCAGTGAGTTTAAAAAACAAAACAAAAACCCATTCACCTATTAAAATTCCCTTTCTAGCACTGCAGCTCCTGGTGGACCACTGCAGCACTATCATGACCAAGAAAGGTCCTCATCACTTCCAGTCCAATGGGAACTGCCAGGAGCTGCTGCACTGGAACGGAAGGTGTTTGGAAAGGTGAGTAAGGATTTTTTTAGTTTTTTCTTTTAACTTCTTCCTGCAACTTTTTTTTTTTTTTTTTTTTATTGAGCTGGAGAACCCCTTTAACAATACAAACTTGGCTCAAGGGTTTGCATTACACTCTAAAGCCAAATGAGAGCAAAGCATCCTAGCATTTCCATTACATTTCAGAGCATCAAAAATTGTAAAAAGACTATCTTGAGTTGTCCTCTACTGTCAAGTTCTGAAAGAGAGCCTGTCATGTTGAAAATGGTGTCTGATCTTCAGGCAGCATGTTATAGAGCAGGAGGAGCTGTGCAGATTTATATATAGTGTTATGGGAAAAGATTCAGTATAACTTGTGTAACACCCCAGAGTGGTGTTACCACTCCGGGACCCTGCTACTGTCTTTAATGGTCTAACATCATGTCGTCTTGCATATTTATTTCCAGGCCTCTCAAAACTGTGCATTCCTAATAATGTTGTGTAACTGTCCATGTAATTTGCCAGGTTCACCGGCAGGTGGCAGAAAACACTGCAGAGCTATAGTTAGATAGAATGGAACTCACCATTCCATTCCTCCCCCCACTTTGGTCAGAAGTGGGCCAGTCCTGCTTGCTACCAGAAGGAAGTGGGGCAGTTCTGTTTTTTGCTGGTTGAGACTCCATGTTGGAGATGCCAGGATTCTAACCTATTCCTTGGCAGAAGATAAGTCCGACTAAAAAGTGAAGTGCAGCATAAAGAAGAAGCCAAGTTATCCAGTCAGCTTGTCAGTACAGCAGAGTGAGAGAAGGATTGAGCAGAGTTGAGTTTTCCTGACAGTTTAATGCTAAAGCCTGCTGGAACCAAGACAAAGCCTGTAAACTGTTTGAAGAAACGTTTATTCAAAGTAAATCTGCCATTGAACTTCATCTCAAGGTCTGGACTCAAGTTATTCTTTCCAATCCCTCAACTATTCCCCCTATTTATTGCTTCAGAGCCAAAGCCTGGGGTCCAGCCGTATTCAGGTAGGAGCATTGTGACACATAAAGAAACAGCCCGCACTATACCACTTGGCATTCCTACATCTGGGTCGCTTTATAGAGAGGGCCCTGGGGGGAGGCACCCATTGCACTTGTAATTGAATCCCTCCTCGTTCTATACGTAAGAGTCCAGTGGGCGGTCTCCTGTGCTCTTGTATACAGAGATAGGGCCGCCCACTGGACTCCAACGTATGGAAAGAGCAGGAGTCAATCTTAATCTTTTCCCGTGTATCTATATACTGTATTAACCAGCTCCTCCTGCTCTACTCAAGATGTTTGCAGAACAGACTCCATGTCCAACATGACAGGTTCCCCTTTGTCTTCTGGGCAATCTCCCACATCATCAATCTAGGTGCCTACTGTGTACATTTGGGCAACCGAGAGGAGATATTTAGGGCAGAGGGGACCAAATAGTCGTTATGAAGTGTAATATATAGATTCTGTAACTTAGACTCTGCCCTTGATCCAATATGGTGGCTTTCAAGATGGCGGCCATGTTCCGGACATAGCCTAAAAGATAGGCCTCCTCACCCATTACTTGCTGGGGTATTCAGATATTTCATTTTCCCTTTAGTTTCTGAAATAAGGGTGTCCTGAGATTTTTGACTTTGGACTGATTTTCATGTATTATGGGATGTATGAGTTTCATTTATTGCATCACTCATGGAACGACCGCTTTAACGTTTCTTTACAGTTGTCAGGGCTATGCTGTTCTGATCGAGAGCTCCACATTTCCTGCATAGACATAGATTTTAAACATGCTGACTACTTAGTCAGCTCTAGGGGGAGCTAAAGAGCTTACTGTGTACAGTGTTACTATTGAGTTGAATGCATACAATTATGCAGTAAATATTCACTTTAGGCATCTTTTTATACCCATACCATACATATAAGAGGGGGGAGAGAAGACTAATTGGGGCTTCTGACCCAGGAACAAAATGCAGAAGACAACTCAAGGAGTCCTATATCCTTTTCATGGTTGCTGAAAGCCCAAATATATCTTTGGTATTGCAATAAGTTGGCAATTACTACTTCCAATGGACCCCCATATCCCCCCCCCCCCCTCCCCCAGTGTGTACCATAGGCCATCTATGGGCCATTAAAAACATGAGGGTTTGTTATAGGAAATAAATGATGTCAAATCAGCACAGCGGCGCCCAGCGAATCACCTATACAAGATATCAATGGGGATCAACCCTCGAAATGTCTTATTTCTTGAAATAAATCCTCTTTTTACAAAAATAGCTGTTTTTCTTTTGAGGAAAAAGAAAATAGAGACTTATTATACATGACAAGGTCAGACTCGATGTGTCTCGCGGTCAGGCCATTTTCACGCTTGTGTTAGCATACCGTATGGTATTTGAACACAAGTCATTGATATAATTGGCATGCCCATTGGAGTGCCCCCTACGGCTGGGAAATGGCTGACATAAAGTACCCCCCCCCCCTCCCTTTCCCCACGGCACCCGCACCTATCTTTAGTAGAACGCAGCCCGCAAAGGGAAGGAGAGCGAACAGTGCATGTGTGGACGCTCCCTACATTCTGCTATTTTCGTCAGCCCCATAGAAGTGAATGGCGCGGTGGTCGCGCTTACGCAGTGCGCATCCCATTCATTCCTAGGGGACTTTTGAAAATAGCCGAGCGTGCTGCTCAGCCATTTTTGGCACTCCCATAAGAATGAATGGAGGGCTGCTGCGCATGCGTGGTTCGCTCCCCTTCCCTTTATGGGCTCCATTCTAGAGATGGGTGAAAGTCCCACCTCTGGGACCCTACCGATATGCCGCCAATGTGTGAGATGGGCCAACCCCTTTAACCACTCCCCATACTGTCTATGTATCTCCTGACAAAACAAATGATCAGGCATGTTGGAATCCATATGCCCAAGCCTCGTTTACCTTAAAGGTGTATTACAATATTTTACTATCGATGGGCTATCCTCATGATAAGCCATCAATATCTGAATGGAGGAGGGTCTGACACCCCGCACCACCACCAATCAGCTGCTCTGCAGCAGCTACTCGGCTCCTTCCATTGAGTGCTCCTAATAGAGCGCTGCTCCTAATAGAGCGCTGCTCCTAATAGAGCGCTGCTCCTAATACAGTGCTGCTCCTAATACAGTGCTGCTCCTATTGAAGTGAATGGGAGAAGTGATGCAGTAACCGGCTTTATCCACTGCACAGCGGATGTAGTTGTTCAGGCGCCGGAGCTACTCCAAAATAACTGATCGGCAGTGATGTGGGTTGTCGGACCCTCTCCATTCAGATACTGATGGCCTATCCTGAGGACAGACTATCAATAGTAAAATCCTAGAATACTTCAGGGGACTGCCATACACACCAGATTATTGTCCGATCCCGCTAAAATCATCGAGATCCGCCAGCATTTACCTAATGTGCATGGGAAGCTGTACACATTGCACTCGTTCTCAGTTATAACCGGAGTGTTCCTTTAAGGCCCCCTGCACACAAACGTGTGCACCCCGTGGTCGTGCTGCGGCCCACAAAATGCGGGCCGCAATGCACGAACACAGTCCGTGGGGCAGCCGATCTGGCCGTTCCGCAAAAAGATAGGACATGTCCTATCTTTTTACGGAACGGAAGTACGGGACGAAACCCCACGGAAGCACTCCGTAGTGCTTTCATAGGGTTCCGTTCCGTGCTTCCATTCTGCATCTCCGGATTTGCGGACCCATTCAAGTTAATGGGTCCGCATCCGTGATGCGGAATGCCCACGGAACGGCACCCGTGTATTGTGGATCCGCAATACGGCAACGGGAAGCACACGTTCGTGTGCAGGGGGCCTAAAGGTGCCGTTCCATTACAGACATTGGTGGCATATGGGGGCTCAACTGCTGTAATCTCATCACTCCAGTAGAGGGCGCACTGCATTATGCACTGCCAATTATGTCAACCCGCTTTGCGTTCTAACACTGTCCAGTATTCGAACGCAAGTGTGAATTCAGCCTTAACATCGCGGCCGACGATTAACCTGAAAACTATCAGCTCATAAAGACTTGTAGCGTTGGAAACTGTGCCCAGTGACAAAACGCTATCCAATACGCCCAAAATAAAGCTGAAACTTGTCCGTCGGGGGTCTGGTGGAGTCTAAAAGGGAATATCCAAAAATATCTAAAAAGGCAGCGATCTCTCATACAATATCTAGCGACGGTCACAGGTGCATCACACGCGTACAGTTCATAAAAAAGCAATGCAATGTTGTACAATCACGTAGGTAACGCGTCGGCCAACAAGCCAGTCGGCGTCGCTAATTTCACTGGATGCTTTTGATCCGCTAGGACTTTACTTGCAAGCTGCGCCGTGCCTTAGTTATCGCGTTTTCCGCCATTGGCTTTGAGAAGACAAGGTCCAGGTAGGTTGGCGTTCACTCTTTCATCCTGTATATTAGCAGCGGAGAGTTCTGCGTCAGGTGGCTGCTAGAATAGCCCATGGGGTACATGATGTTTTCGGCAGCATAAGGCACGATATGATACGAGCACAACTCCTCATAGTGCAGCGACTGGGAACAACAACCTTTCACCATCAGCTTCACCCGTTTTCTAGGGTCTGCGTAGGCGCTCCTGCCGCCGGCGCTTCCCTTGCTGTAGTCATAGTTTTCTTTATCGGCTTCCAGGTGGATTTTCCTGAGCAGGTTATTGATCAGCACTGATCTCCGTAAGTAGATTTCTGGATCTTCGAGGAAGCGAAGCTTTTCTAGAGACAGTCTGAGGATGCAGGTCCGGTCTTCTGGAATTATCAGGTGCTGGAAAAAATAAATATCACGTCAATGCAAATGTTCGGTAATCCGTAGACTCCCTCATGGGGCTATAGGAGGGAATATTGTATCCCCAATGGCATATTAAAGATGTTCTCTGACAGGGTCGAGAGGAGAGGTAGGTGACAGGAGGATGCCAGATCCCAAAATGACGACTATGGGGATTTAATGCACCAAGGATCCCATCAGAAACCATGACGTGTAATAATCTCAAATGTGGGCAGAACCCGTTGAAGGACCTGCTCGGGTAAGGTCCTCAAACCAGTGAGTGTTCACACAACCGCATGTATTTTGCGGTCCCCAAAAAGTACGGATGGCGTCTGTGTTGCATCAGTTTTTTTTTTTGCTTTTTTTTTGTTTTTTTTGCAGACCCATTGTAACAACAATGTCTATTCTAAGACTAGGACATGTTCTCTCTTTTTTGCTGGACTGCAAAACGGACATACTGATGCGAAGAGCACACGGCAAGCTGGCCGTATTTTTTGTGGACCCACTGAAAGGGTCAGCAAAATACAGATCGGATGTGGACCAAAAATACGGTTGTGTAAATGGGACCATACTGAAAAGCTTCACCGTAGAGGAGAGTGGGGGCTGTACTGTGTACGTTTCTGTAGTCCAGTCTGGAGTCTGTATTTAGTCTGGATTCTGGTCTGAGGTCTGCATTTAGGAGACCTGGGGTCTTTTATTTTTATTTTGGGGTCTGTATTTATTTTGAGGTTTCCATGTATTTTGCAGTCTGGTCTGAGGTTTGTATCTGGTGTCTGTATTTTAGGGTTCCTCCAGGGGTTACTCTGGGATCTGTTCTCGTTTGGTTTGGTTTGGAATCTTTATAAATTTGCGGGTTTTGAAGCAGGATATCTGCACTACTTGTGACCGGGAGACAGTCGGTTAGCGGTGTTACACAGATTCTCATAGGGCCCCAAAGCAAATCTTCAGTACGAAGTTTTACCCTCGCCCACTTTATCTGACTTCTGCATCGGAAAAAGTAGAACAGGTGCTTCAAAAATATGTCTCTCATCCTGAAGACCTTTTTCAGTGTATTTACACCAGACCACTGGCCTGAATACATTGATAAAATTTCCATGGTGTCAGATGGGTTTAATTATATTTGGTCATCTACAATTTCTAGGAATCCCCTAACGAACCAATAATATTGAGGAAACGCGTCCCAATTGACTTGATTTCTTTTTTGCAGGTCTCCGTAACTAATGACCAAAAGTGTATTTGTATGTTAATATCACAGGGCACCTCTTTTTTTCACTTGTAGTTTATTTGACTGTATTATGCATTATGTATTGTGTTACTAGGTGACGATACTTTGGGACATATTTATGTAATCTTTGCTATCTTGTATTTTAATACTTCAATGATTTTCTTTCTTCTCCTACACGGAGACTTTTTGTAGCGTAGCTTTCAAATTCTAGCCTTTGTCTCCTTTGGGAACTTACTTTTGGAAAATACCCCTGGTAATCCTGATGTAAATTCTCTTCTTCTGCATATTTCCTCTTAAAGTAGGCTACTTTCGACGTTGTTGAAATGGGATTGTCTTTTTAGAGATGTGCCTGTGGTGGAAACAGAAAACGCTGTCAGCCGATCTGGTCTGAGCCGATACAATCAATCGCACACCGTATACTCTGCCTGGATAAAGCGAGCTTCATGCGCCACCATTCTGCCTTTACATGCTTTGCACCACGTTTATTATGGGTTGAGTCTTGAAGGTCCTAGAATGGCAGGGAAAGGCATGTAGCTGAACGGTGGAGTGCATGGCTTCAGAAGCATCGATGTGCGCCAAACTTTTGGTGCAAAACAGACTAGACGATAGGTGAAAGTGTCTAATTTTGGTGCCTTGTTTTAGCAAGTTTACAAACTCTAAATATTGGAAAGGAGAATTAAATGTGTCCCAGTAATCTTTTGGATTGGCCAGAAGAGCGGGGACCCCGTAGTAAGGATCACACTGAGCCCCCTATTATGGTGCTGGGTTATGCCTGCTTTTCTGTGGCACAGACACCATTGTCATCTGAGCGTGGTCTGAAAAAAATTCATAGTCCTTTTGATTGATGGGTGTCCCCAGCGGTCAGACCCCCACAGACACATAGACAGGAACATAACCTACATGATAAGGTCTGGAAACCCTTGTTTGACTGCAGTCCTCAAATAAAACCACTAGAGGTCCTCAGCAGCCACAGAAAGAGAGGGGGGAAAAAGCAACTAAAAAGTAAAAGTGCAGAATGGATGGATATTCGATAGATTTTAGGTATTAGATATTAGATACATAGATATATAGATATGAATCAAAAAAGCGAAAAGCAGCACACTAAAAACCGGTGCAATCCCTTCCAAGGACCCGTGACTCAGGTCCACTTAATACAGCTTTAGTAAAGGAAGGCAGCCCTCCAGATCACAGTGAACCACAGGGTTTATTGGCCCATGTGACTGTTTCAGCTCACTCCTTGCAGCTTGACAAAGGCTCCAACTGGAGTGAGCTGAAACATTGCCGTCACATGGGCCAATAAACCCTGTGGTTCACTGTGATCTGGAGGGCTGCCTTCCTTTACTAAAGATAGATAGACAGACAGACAGACAGACAAGAATGACTTGACCTCCAAATTCCCCAGATCTCAATCCAACGGAGCATGTTGTGTGGGATGTGAGGGAAAACAAGTCTAAGGCCTAGTTCACACGAACATATGGCTTTTATGTTTTTCACAGATCCGTTGTTCCGTTTTTGAGTTCCGTTGTGTTTCTGTTCCGTTTTTCCGTTCGGTTTTTCCGTATGCCATATACAGTATACAGTAATTTCATAGAAAAAATTGGGCTGGGCATAACATTTTCAATAGATGGTTCAGCAAAAACGGAACAGATACGGAAGACATACGGATGCATTTCCGTATGTGTTCAGTTTTTTTTGCGGACCCATTGACTTTAATGGAGCCACGGAACGTGATTTGCGGCCAAATATAGGACATGTTCTATCTTTCAACGGAAATACGGAAACGGAATGCATACGGAACACATTCCGTTTTTTTTGCGGAACCATTGAAATGAATGGTTCCGTATACGGAACACAAAAAAACAGCCCGTACACCCGTGATTTGCGGCCAAATATAGGACATGTTCTATCTTTCAACGGAACGGAAATATGGAAACGGAATGCATACGGAACACATTCCGTTTTTTTTGCGGAACCATTGAAATGAATGGTTCCGTATACGGAACACAAAAAAACTGCCGCAAAAAAAAACATTCGTGTGAACTAGGCCTAAGCTGTAGAGGTGTCACAGCTTACAATTTACAGGCCGTAACAGGGTTCTCCCATGAGTAATGTAAAAAATGAAAATTGGACATCATATAGTACATGACAATCTTTTTCTAACAAAGCTAGAACCAGCCCCGTATCTCACATTGATCCAGAGATCTCCCCATTCATTGCTCTGCTAGATTTATATCAAGCTGACAGCTCAGGGGGGTGTGTCTTTTCTGCTGCAGCTCGGGGGGGGGGTGTCCTTTCTGCTGCAGCTCGGGGGCGTGTCCTTTCTATGGCAGCTCAGGGGGGGCGTGTCTTTTCTGTGGCAGCTCAGGGGCCGTGTCCTTTCTGCAGCAGCTCAGGGGGTGTGACCTTTCTGTGGCAGCTCAGGGGCGTATCCTTTCTGCTGCAGCTCTTTCCCTGTAACTTCCACAGCTTCTAACAGAAGATATGATTGGTGGCAGTTAAACATTTAAACTCAGCCCTGCGCTGGTGTGAAAAATGTAGAATGTTTGTTTGTTTTTTGTGGCACAACCCATGTAAGGGTCCATTCACACGACCATCTTTCTGGGTTCCGGAGCACTGCTTTGGGGGCACGAGCCCAATATTAGGCTGGTATTATTATGGCTGATGAGTGTATATCACACGATATAGAGAAATATAAGACTCGGGGCTGAGATCCTGCAGAGATCTGCTTGAGAAATCTGTTTATCTTGGCTCTGGATTGAGAACTTGTGTTTCAGTATGGAGGCCAATCGTGGCATTGTAAACAGCGTACACAAGGCCATCTGTTATATGGCGCTCTATCCGTTATTTTACTATTAATATTATTACTATGGGGGGTGACATGAGGTTTTCTTGCATCAAATTATAAATGCTCAAATAACACAGTATGGCTGTAAGAAAATGGCAGCTCTGAGTTTAAAAGGCTCCAGGATTTATATATTGATGGACAACCTCTTTAAGCGTAGGGAAGGCGAATCATTCTTAAAGGGAAACTGGATGTATTTCCTTTCAATATTTGTTTCAACAGTTCTATACATCTGAATGGGGTTTGTAAAAATATGTGCGCTCTGCAGAAACAAATGCATTTAATTGTATGGGACAGATTTTTAGTCACAAAAATTCCTGTCACTAATCGGACTTGTGGGAACGTAGCCTTAAAGGGCATCTGTCAGCAGATTTGTACCTATGAAACTGGCTGACCTGTTACATGTGTACTTGGCAGCTGAATTTTTTTAAGCAATGCGGGCACATATGAATATGGGGCCAACACAATTGGCCATTTATCACCTATCCTGATACGTGATGAATGGCAATTCTGGGAATATGCCTTAAAACGCTGGAGGCATAAGTCTGATTCCCAATATTCTAAACTTGTGGTGCCCAAACATTTTTCGCCTGAGGGCGGCACTAGACTTGGTATAAATTTCGCGGGCCGGAACCAGGTAGCTTTGCCAGAAAGAAGTGCAAACGCTGTGAGGCGGCACGTGTGAGCATTACTACTGTGAGGTGGCACATATCTGGGCAGATCTACTGTGAGGGGGCACATATCAGGGTATAACTACTGTGAGGAGGGCACATATCAGGGCATAACTACTGTGAGGAGGGCACATATCAGGGCATAACTACTGTGAGGAGGGCACATATCTGGGCATAACTACTGTGAGGAGGGCACATATCTGGGCATAACTACTGTGAGGTGGCACATATCTGGGCATAACTACTGTGAGGAGGGCACATATCTGGGCATAACTACTGTGAGGAGGGCACATATCTGGGCATAACTACTGTGAGGAGGGCACATATCTGGGCATAACTACTGTGAGGAGGGCACATATCTGGGCATAACTACTGTGAGGAGGGCACATATCTGGGCATAACTACTGTGAGGAGGGCACATATCTGGGCATTACTACTGTGAAGAGGGCACATATCTTGGCATTATTACTGTGAGGGGGCATGTGATGTATACATGTATGTGATGATCACACACTGCACTACATACATTACACACATGTATACATCACCTACTGCGATGTCACCTTCTTCTGCAGGTCTACCTTGATGTCTGGTCTTTAGGCTTCAGTCAGATCCTCCACCGCCATGCTTGCGCTGTGTGCCCGACACCACCAGGAGCTAGCCCCTCCTCCTTTCATCTCCCGCCGGCTTCTCCTACAGCAGGACGCTCTATCGCTCCAGTGCCCGCCCAATCTTACCAATCAGGGGCGTAGCTAGAAATGACTGGGCACCCCACTCCCGGACCTTTCACCCCACATACCTATCGGACCTCCCACCCCTTCCAGAGCTCCCACCCAAACACCCCTCCCTAGATCCCCCCCAATAAGTGTCATCCACAGATCCCCCCCAATAAGTGTCATCCACAGATCCCCCCCAGTAAGTGTCATCCACAGATCCCCCCCAGTAAGTGTCATCCACAGATCCCCCCCCGTAAGTGTCATCCACAGATCCCCCCCCCAGTAAGTGTCATCCACAGATCCCCCCCCCAGTAAGTGTCATCCACAGATCCCCCCCCCCAGTAAGTGTCATCCACAGATCCCCCCCAGTAAGTGTCATCCACAGATCCCCCCCAGTAAGTGTCATCCACAGATCCCCCCCAGTAAGTGTCATCCACAGATCCCCCCCAGTAAGTGTCATCCACAGATCCCCCCCCCCAGTAAGTGTCATCCACAGATCCCCCCCCCCAGTAAGTGTCATCCACAGATCCCCCCCCAGTAAGTGTCATCCACAGATCCCCCCCAGTAAGTGTCATCCACAGATCCCCCCCCCCAGTAAGTGTCATCCACAGATCCCCCCCCCAGTAAGTGTCATCCACAGATCCCCCCCCCAGTAAGTGTCATCCACAGATCCCCCCCCCCCAGTAAGTGTCATCCACAGATCCCCCCCCAGTAAGTGTCATCCACAGATCCCCCCCCCCCCAGTAAGTGTCATCCACAGATCCCCCCCCCCCCAGTAAGTGTCATCCACAGCCCCCCCCCCCCAGTAAGTGTCATCCACAGATCCCCCCCCCCAGTAAGTGTCATCCACAGATCCCCCCCCCCAGTAAGTGTCATCCACAGATCCCCCCCCAGTAAGTGTCATCCACAGATCCCCCCCCCAGTAAGTGTCATCCACAGATCCCCCCCCCAGTAAGTGTCATCCACAGATCCCCCCCCCAGTAAGTGTCATCCACAGATCCCCCCCCCCGAGCCGCTTCCTAGCTAATTTATTCACTGCACTTGCCTCTGTGAAATTGAAGAGAAGCGCCGTAATCTCGCACAGGCACACTGGCAGAGGCCAGGAGCACGGTGCATGCGCACTTCGATGCCTCTGCCAGTGCGCCTGTGCGAGATTACGGCGCTTCTCTTCAATTTCACAGAGGCAAGTGCAGTGAATAAATTTGCTAGGAGGCGGCGCCGGGCGGGGAGATTGCAGGCACAGGCAGCATCGCTTTCCTGCCTGTGCCGTTCGCAGCGCGTCCTGCGCTGATAAAGTCCTGTTACTGCGCGGGCCGCATGACACGGCTTCACGGGCCGCATTTGGCCCGCGGGCCGTAGGTTGGGCATCACTGTTCTAAACCGTACCCATACCACATACTGTACATGTATCATACTACTAATATATAAAAGGCAGCAGTGTTTTTCACTTCTTCGCTGATTGGCTGTAACGGTCACATGGTGTAATCCCTTCAGGCCACTCAGCAGCAGGTTGAAGCAGCCATAGTACTAACTGTAACTGCTGAGACATGGCTTCTCAGCCTGCCTCTTATCTCCCTGCATATGCTACTATAATAAGCGTGCAGTTTTACATGGAAACTGGATTTAGTGGAACATGAAAAACTGTTCGTTGCCCATAGCAACCAATCAGAGCACAGATCATTTTACCACAATAGTTTAAAAATGAATGCTGAGCTCTGATTGGTAGCTATAGCCAATAATACATTTGTTTTGTCTAAGAGTCCCCTACTTCATACTCCTATTCCTCCTCTACTCCTCCAATACAGGAAGAGCAGAGAACTCTGCCAGTATGGGATGGTGTAGAGTAGATTATGTTGGTCTAGTACAGGCATGGCCAACCTGCGGCCCTCCAGCTGTTGCAAAACTACAACTCCCAGCATGCCCAGACTACCTACAGCTATCACCCTACAGCAGGGCATGATGGGAGCTGTAGTTTTACAACAGCTGGAGAGCCGCAGGTTGGCCATGCCTGGTCTAGTAGAATGGTATTGAGTTATGGACGCTCCCGGCATAGGTGAAGAGCAGATTGCCTTGTTACATCCTTCTTTAAGAAGTGAGCTGCGAGTTAGGGGGTCAGTGTGTGGCTACAGTTAGTATAACAGATATGGAGGGGGGTGAGCAAAAATATATAAAACCATTAAGGAAAACACAAAAACCATGAAGCAACATGTGGAAGGGGGTCCACATCTCCATAAACTGTGATGTGAATCTGTATAGGGATGAATGATCGCACTAGCTATTGCACACTCCTATACAGAGGAGATGATTGCTGCATGTAAATGGAGCTCTCACCTCTGCTCAGTAATCGCTGCCTATGCATTGACCTATGTAAAGGGGACCTTTAGGCTTTGTACATGAGCTGTATGTTTCGCGCCAGTGGCAGTACTGTATCCAGCCCTAGAGAGATTAGGGAAGCTTCTACAAAAGCTTGATCCACTTATTGGCTCCAAACATTCGGCTTATACGTGGAATAAACTATATCCAACCATAAGAGCATGAGCTCTTATGGTTGGATCTTAGCTCTCTGTACACTGCACATTTCCAATGCCCTTTATACTAAAAAAGAAACTGGTAACTAAACACATCTCACTCAATCTATACTGCATCAGAAATAACTTTTTTGTAATTTTTGTACACAAAAGCAACATTTCTCCTTCTCACAGCGGCTATAGTCACAGTCCTCAATGGTTGGCCAAAATCCCTGTCTCAATTGCCAATCCCATGGACTGCATAATATGGTCCTGACAGTGGATACCACTGACTGCCACTGACCTGTACTGTTCATTACATCTCATTACAGCCATTTCCACCAGGCATCATTTCACAAATCGAGGGTTCCTCCTGAAGCCCTGGAATCATTGAAAATCTTATCTAGAGGATCCAGTGGAGGACACTGCCTATATCACCATAATTTTATAATGTGGTATTTGTGACATATTGAAAAAACATTAAAAAAATGTAGGGAATTAAGAAAACTTGCACCTACCCACAAGCTTACAAGGGATGTTCAGGTTACCACTCCAATTTGCCACCACAATTACCAATCCTATGGTCTGCGCTCTGCAATGTTCACAGACCATAATACTGCATAGCACGGTCCTGAAACTAGCCACCCCTGACCTGTACTATTACTTATATCTCCTAACCATTTCCATGAGATAACATTTCACAGATCGAGTGTTCATCCTGGAGCACTGGAATCACCGAAAATCTGATCTATAGCATCCAATGAAGGAAGATTCCCTAAAATATTTTAGGGAATTAGGAAAACTTGCACCTACCCACAAGCTTACAAGGGATGTTCAGGTTACCGCTCCAATTTGCAACCACAATTACCGATCCTATGGTCTGCTCTCTGCAATGTTCACAGAACATAATACTGTTCTTTATATCGCATAACCTTTTCCAAGGGGTATCCTTCCACAGATCGAGAGTTCCTCCAGGAGCACTGGAATCACAAAAAATCTGATCTGTAATTCATAATCACAATTTGATAATGTGGCCTGTGTGAAATACATTAACATTGTTTCGGAAAGTAAGAAAACTTTAATCTACCAACAAATTTACAAGGGATGTTTATACAAAAAAAACACCACAACCCAGCAGACTGTTGGACCTCTCTAAATGATAGTGAGGTGGAACTACAAGCTCCTGCACCCCAAACAAAATCTAGAACAGAGCCCCCACCCAACGTGTACCACTTTAAAATATTGGTGTTTTCTTAATTGGCCTTCATGCCCCCTCAGGCACCCAGGTGATTGCTACCTCTACCACCGTATAGCTACGCCTCTGATAAGATTTAAGGAAATTGCCATTCATGCCACCCCTTAATACGTGACTCCAAAGGTGAAGATGGATCTGACACACTGAGAAGCTCCACAGACCATTCAACATGAAGACGAGTAATACAACAAGTGACCCACCTGAAAGTTACAGTTCACGCCGCAGTACGACTCGGGCAGAAATCATCAATGATCCCTCTTGGCCATTTGCATAGCCAAGTAAACATTTCTTTAAAAGCTCGCCTGCCGAGAATAAAAATGAGGTGACTGTAGATACTATAATAAACCAGATAGGAAAATGGTGATGCAACCGTCCCCATGTGACAGGAGAATTACAGTAATGAGCTGTGAAGCTGATTTCTACCTGTGAACTAGCGTGGTTAATGACTGCTCGGTCACATGGGCCTAATGTGAATTATCTCTGTGAAAACAACGCTATCCTCGTAATAATTAGTATTTTCCTTGGTCGATTGTCTCCTCAGAATATCACTATATCTCAGTGGCAATACTGCTACTAAGGCGAGAGTTTAAATGAAGGGTCATCACAAACCTCTACTGTCAACCCCTCTCCCTAGTTCCCACACCCTTTACCTTCTCTTGTGGAAGAGTAAGTGAAGAGCTAGTCTCTGCCGACAAGGAGCAGGCCACCCTTTCCGGCATTAAAGGGGTTGGCCCATCTCAGACATTGATGGCATATCTCTAGGATACGCCATCGATGTCAGATAGGTGGTGGTCCCACCTCTAGTACCTGCTCCTATCTCCCCCAAAGGGAGGTAGAGCACAGTGCGTGTGCACAGCGTGCTCTCCATTCATTGCTATTTGCTATGGGAGTTCCAAAAATATTTGAGAGAGAGTGCGCTTGTCTATTTTTGAAAGTCCCACAGCGGTGAATGGAGGGTGGCCATGCTTGACCACCACTACAGAGGCTCCTTTCTATTGGTGACACCTTCACTTATTTGACCTCCTGGGGATATGCCATCGATGTCTGAGATGGGACTACCCCTTTAATTTATTCTACCAATTAATCTTTCCATGTGTGTTGAGATTGGAGTTAGTCTATTCTTTACAGTGGACACTTTCCTTTCAATGTTGGAACAAAGGCCATCAACCTCATGGGCTGGTTCAAAACAATGGGACCTCCCATGAGGAAAGGGGATTAAGTTGGTCAACCCATGAGGAGCTAACTCTGCTCTCTGATGTTTGCTATTTGGTAGTGGAAAATGTGCTCATCTTAACGATGAAACATAGGCATTCAAGTGTTTAGGAGATTGGTGGTGTCCAGCAGTATCTGAAAGGGGCATATAATGTCTGATTCTCAAGGGGGAACCCAACACTCGAGGAAGACTAATGAGTCCTGAACTGAGGCCCAGCTATTAGCACCCAAGTGGTTAGGAGATTGGTGGTGTCCAGCAGTACCTGAAAGGGGCATCATTTTCATGTGTTCTATGGGGTCCCATGTACTTAATGTAGTGCTCCCTATGCAGTATTAGAGTATTATGTCTGATTCTCAAGGGGGAACCCAACACTCGAGGAAGACTAATGAGGCCTGAATTGAGACCCAGCTGTCATCACAGATTCCCTATGGTCTATGGTCCGAATATATTCTGTGTTTTGATAACTAAGATCCATATAGTTTGCTTAAAAATCCCAATGTTCACGCAGGGTAACTACTTACCATAAAGGGGTATTCCAGTCAGAAGCATGTATTACCTATCCATTGCAAAAGTGATAAATGTTAAACCAGTGTGGGGTCCAACTGTTGGCACCATAACTGATGGTCAGAACCAGGGTTCCCAGTTCCCCCCAGCCATAAGCGGAGTTTATACAGAACGCCATTGACCATGCACCCCGCTCCAATGCTGATGAAAACCGCCATCTTGGCAACTAGTGAGGATTCTAGTGGTCAGACCCCCCACTAATCTAGCATTTACACCTATCTGGTGGATAGGCAATACACGCTTTATTTTTCTGGAATATCCTTTCAAATCAATATCAATACTAGTTACACAACAGTAGTACAAGCGTCACAGATAGCAGATGACATACGCGGACCTGTATAAGCGTGCTGTGTGTATTTATAGAGCGGTTTTATTACATGGCCAGGTTTGCTGAGATTTTATCCATCCATTAACTTAGCAACCCTGGTGTGAACTGAATCTGCCAGCAGCTGTGCAAATGATGGTATCTTGATAAAAGCTCCCCATACCCAAGTGATAACGTCCTACTGAATGGAAGAAACCTATGATCCAGATTTAACCCATGGACTGGTTATTTTAATGGAGCGATGTGCACAATTATGCCGAATGACTTGCGTACCCTGTTCAGAACTCCTTGTGAGCCTTTTTTCAATATGCTGGTACACAAGGGTTAATGTGAAACTGGGTATTCCTAGTCATCAAAGTTTAAAGGGACATCATAGAAAAAGTTCTCATTTATACTTTATGTATCGAATCCTCACTTTTTTCAAGATCTAAACTTGCTGTCATTGAGTGGGAAATCTTATTTCGACAGGCACTGTTCTGATCATATAATATATACATGTTGCTTGCTTAAAGGGCATCTGTCAGCAGCTTTGTACCTATGACACTGGCTGACCTGTTACATGTGCGCTTGGCAGCTGATAGCATCTGGGTTGGTCCCATGTTTACATGTGCCCGCATTGCTGAGAAAAATGATGTTTTATTATATGCAAATGAGCCTCTAGGAGCAACGGGGGCGTTACCATTACACCTAGAGGCTCCGCTCTCTCTGCAACTGCTGCACCCTCCAGCTTTAATTGACAGGACCAGGCAGTGTAAATGTGATCGCACCTGTCCCTGTCCATCAAAGTGCAGAGGGCCCGGCAGCTGCAGAGAGAGCAGAGCCTCTAGGTGTAATGGCAACGCCCTCGTTGCTCCTAGTGGCTCATTTGCATATAGGTATGTATCTTGGGTATAAGCGGAAGAAATCTGAGGCGGATCCCCATTGCAGCGGCAGCATGGATTTCCATTGCGGTACAATGGGAGGCAGAATACGCACCGCAATCCTATGTGGAATTTCCGCTGTGTGAACGTGCCCTATGGAGCCATGCATCTGTGCGATTTATTGTATGACCAGGATAGACTTTTCAGCCTTTCAATGACAACAAGCAGAGATCTTGAAAACTGCGAAGACTTGATACAGAGAATATACTGGAAAATGGTATAACTCTTATCATATAAAGGGCAGCACTGGTCTTGCAGGGGTCCTGGGTTCAAACCTGACCAAGGACAACAACTGCATGGAGTTTGCACGTTCTCCCTGCGTTCGCACAGGTTTCCTCCCAAACTCCAAATAACGACTGATAGGGAATCTAGATGGTGGGGACAGTGAGTGATGACGAGGTCTGCAGAGCGTTGTGGAATATGTTGCTGCTACACGAGCAAGAGAACTTAAGAACATGCCTTGCTTTCTACATAATGATCTGCACATAGACGTCCTGGAGTCAGGAAATAATTTTTTTCCCCCCTAAAATGAGGAAAATTTACTTTTACATCACGGGGGGTTTTGCCTTCCTCTGGATCAACAGGCTGAACTGGATGGGCGGATGTCTTACAATCTATGTTATTATGTATAAGGCTGGTTATATATGGGAATATCTCTCGGTAAGGCCTCATGACCATGTCCGTATTGAGATCGGCAAAATACGGGCACCTTTATCTCTCTCCCGTCACTAGAAATGATTATTCTTCAATGAAGACCAGAATAGGACATGTTCTATAATTTGCAGAACAGATATACGAATGCAGACGGCATGTGGATAACATCCGTAACCTCTTTTTTTTTTTTTCCTCAGATCCATGGAAATCAGCAAAAAATAAATGCAAAATACGGTCATGTGCATGATCCCTAATACTATCAACGGTGGGTGGAGAGGTGGTAAAGATCCGCTGCACACCTCCAGCTCTGCTCAGTCCGGCAGACTGGCATGAATGATCTGACACGGCACAACCCCCAGTGCCAATCCATTTTAGATAAAAATAGAGAAAAGTACAGTAGATGAGCAACTTCAAGTCAGAATTTGCAGAATTAGGGTGATTATTTGGGACTCACGTGGTGCAGAACCTCGGAGTCAAGATGTCTCTGGAACGGAGACCCTCCAGCATTAGGAAGAAGGAGGGAGAGTTATTCTCTTAAACCCAGGCATTCAACAGTTAAAATTACCCGTATTTCCACAGATGACAGTGATCATCTCCCCCAATTAGAAGCGCCAATCTTTCCAATGCGATTGGTCACGGGGTAGTTTTCGGGCAGATAGTAAAGTCCTCATTATATGGAAAATCACCCACAGGTGAAATCCTTTGGTATAGTGCAAATAACTCCTGTGCATGAGGTTCAGCATAGCTGCTGCAGAACATCTTGCTTGTAAAATAAATAAAAATGCAACTATCCAAAAGAAGACAGAAATAGTCAAGAGGTTCTGCAGCAGCTGCATTAATGCTGAAGGCAAATGATTAAAAATAATTAAAAAATGCTCACGTTCGGCTAATATGAGGTCAGAGCGTATTCTGCATAAACCCCCTGCTGCCCATGTTAGGATAACCCTGAATATATGGGTAAGTGTTCAAGAGGTTCTGCAGTAGTTAGCGCTTTACTGAGATGGGCATCAATCAAGGTGGACATCTTCTGTGGCTACACAAGTTAGGAAACTGCAATGCACTTGGTTCTAGATCAGGGATCAGTAACCTTTCGCACTCCGGCTGCTGTGATACTACAATCCCCAGCATGCACACTTGCTCGGCTGTTCTGATAACTCCCATAGAAGTGAAAGGAGGACTCTGGGAGTTGTAGTTTCAGAACAGCTGGGTAAGGATTAGTGACAAAGTACTGGTGGGCAAAGACCCGGTTTACCTGGTAATGTGGTTCCCTCTCAACCGGCATCTAAGAGACCCGTCCTCTCATTGCTTCTTCCCAGGACTCTCACACGTGTCTCTAGATGCCACCAGCTCAAGCGCCTTCTCTCCCACCGAACAGCAGCTGTACGCCGTCCTCTCTCCACCAGCTGATTGGTCCAGGGGGGGCGGAGCTGCAGCTACAATGTTGCTAAGCTGCGTTTGGAACAGAAAGGTTGCTAAGCAACGGTGACGCTCAGAGCATCCCAAGAGCATCTTCAGCTGGGAGGATGTGACTGGAGGAGCAGGAGACATCATGCACATTGCTGTCAGAAGCTGTGTTAGTGAGAGAAAAAAAAACGCATCAAGGCATTAAAACAAGAGCGTGGGAGGTGTTTTCCCCAAAGGCTTAAAGGATTTTTTTTTTTCTCACAAGATATTCCCAGGTTTTGCCAAGTTTAACTTGGGCGCAGCCTTCACAGCTGCTCATTACTGGCTTTAGATACAGAGAGCTCCTCAGTGAGTCACAGTCTTGGTGTCAGGAGCCTAATCATTTATTTAGAAAGATTGTTAGCAGCCCTGTACAAAGAAGACTTGTCATTCCCAGACAGAATGGAGAGAGAGAACAATCTTAAACAGCACCTATCATCAGGATCAACCCTCTTAAATCTGGCCTACTGCCTGGTAGAGTTCAACCTGCTGATTAAAATGATACCTGCCTTGAGAAAATCGGCTGTACTTTTATTCTTTATGCAAGTGAAGGCTTCGGTGCACCGAGGGGGTGGGGTTAGGAGGCCTTCAGTGTAGCTCAGCTCCTCGTCTCTGGCCACGCCCCCTCGGGGCTCTGAAGCCCTCACTTGCATAAAGAATTAGTCTTTTTTTCTTTGTAACGCCACAACCGATTTTCACAAGACAGATATCCTTTTGATCAGCAGGATTAACCCTACCAGCCACTGCTGTCAGATCCTGCTGACTTGTGATCTTTAAGACCGTAGGAAAAAGACAAGAATACATGAGGAGGTATAAGGAACAGATCAGGAAAAAAAACACCAATGTTTAGAAGATGGTAAAGTGAGCAGCCTTTTGGCTATGTCTGTCCATAGATGTAAAAACGCTACACCAGATAAGTATTTGTGATATTACCAGAATAGCCCACATGCGATCATACATTGCTGTGATGTGACTGGTGTCAGACTTGCAGGGACCACTCACATGATGGTTATATGGCTAAAATGGCCCATTTTGCATCTCGAATGGGCTCATTTTGCCTGTGTACTAGGTCTGCATGGTGACAGACCACAGTTTGTCTATATTAAAGAGCTTTTGACACCCTATATCTTGCCATGGACTGCCCCTTTAAGATGCACTATTCTCCCCAGGAAGCAACAAGAGTTCTCATGCATGGGGAACCTACGTACCATACTGCTAGTGATGCAAGTGCCCATCCAATTCCCATTGCTATTTTTCAAACCACTTACTGGAATGGAAGTAACTGCAGTATTAGTGATTATGCAAAGAGATATCTCCCAGGCAAAGGGAACCATCCCGCTAGCGCCACCTTGTGGAAGTGGCTCCCTATGAGTCAAAATCCGACAAGCCTTGGGAGCCAAATATCCATTGTAATTGCACCCCACAGTGCAGCATTGTTGGAGAGGGGGCGTTCTATGGTATGACCTCGCTTTATGAACTTTGGGATTCCTACCAATACTGAGAAGGAAAGGGCTGCAGCACTGGTATAGCAATGTGTCCTCTTCTGGAGGCAGAAACGCTCTGCATACCCTGCACAGGGGAAAAACAATGAAGGGGTCACATTGCTTCACCAGTGCTGGGGCCCCTTTATTCTCAGGAACATTGGGGGTCCCAGAGGTTGGACCCCTACTGATGACCTATCCTAGCAACCAGGAATGGATTGGCCAAAGACCATACAGGGAAATTTCCCGTTTCGGTCTCATTCAGAGATTCCCCCTTAAGCATAAAAGGTGATGGTAGTAATGCAAAAAGGGGGCTAATGAAAAATGATGAGCGACGGAAGCAAAGCAATGCATTAATTCCAAAGTAGACTACTAAATGCGCGTGTTTGGACTCCCATGGTAGACGTCTTTCACCACGAGACATGATATTCATTCTGCCGACTTCATCTGTTCACTGATCAACCCAAAACATCACGCTATAGATTTGAGTGGGTTAAAACACGACTTTCTGTGAGCATATGGACATCATAGAAGGGGGATTCTCCTTGGAACCCTATACAATGAGCCGGTTGCTAGGCAAGGATGGCTCCCGCATGGTCGTACGTTCACTTGAATGGCATTAACCCTATATTTCCCATGTAGCGACCACTGCGATTGAAATGGATGAAGACCTGCTCTAGTGAAAAAGAGCGGGAAATATGACTCCCAAGCCTAGAACTGTCCATGCCGAACCACAGCTAAAATAAAGGCTCAGGAAAGTTGATTTAGTGACAGGCTGAAGATGAGCGGGCTGTAGGAGAGTGGGAAAGAGGGGAATGGGGGGCGTATCTGACGATGCGCCATGATTATTGAAGAGGTTGTCTCATCTCAGACATTGATAGCATATCGCTAGGATATGCCATCATTGTCAGATAGGTGCAGGTCTCCCCTCTGGGATTTGCTCCTGTCACCAGGATGGGGCTTACGAAGTGAACGGAGATCCCACACAAGCAGCCACCCATTTACTGCTATAGGAGTTCTGGTAATGCCATAGCAATAAAGGAGAGGTGGCCGCGCTTGCGCAGTGTGCTCCACATTCACCTCTATGAGACAATTTTCGGAAATTCCATAGCAGTGAAAGGCGAGCACGCCGAGCGTGTGCGGTGTGCTCTCCTTCATTTTGAGGACCCCATTCTGGAGATAGAGGGTCCCAGGGGTGGGACCAGCACCTACCTGACTTTGATGGCATAAGTGATTCCTCCACGCTCCAGAAAATGACATCTATGCCGGCAAGGAGCTAGCCTAGATTTCTAGTGTAATGTGCGCCAGTTTTCTAGCGCACATTTTGTAAAAGTGGCGAGGAAGTTAAAAAATTGGACATTTTGGTGAAAAATAGATGCAGCTCCTTCATATATTCCCCCCCCCAAGGTCTGTTTTTTTTCAGATACAGCGACACTCGCAGGCAGAGTCTGGTATGGCAGCTCATCCCCAATCAGTTCAGTGGTTTTAAGCTGCAATACCAGGCACAGCCTGTGGACTAGAGTGGCGCTGTTCGCGCAAAAAAACAACTTGCTAAACTTGATTCCAATGGAAGAAATTGCATGGGTACAATGTAAAAGTGACACATGTTGCAAGTAATAAGCAGCTCAAGGAGACTCCTTCCATGTCAGTGAATTGATTCCTAGTTTAAGGTTATCATAAAGAGCCGGGAGCAGTTTATGCTATTTATTATAAAGTATTTCCTTGGTTCTTTGAAATAAAAAAATGAAACTGCTCATTCAGTAACCATGGAAACCGCTGCAAAAACGGCTCTGATGATAACATGACTGTCTGGGGGTTGCTGTTCATCTTATGACTCATGCAAACCCAGTGCCCTTCCGTGTTAGGCCTAAACCGTACATTTGTTAAAGGGGTTATCCAAGAGTCAGACAGACCTCCCAGAGTGGCCGACCCGCGGTGGAGATTGTACTTGGTCACCGCCGCTGGGTGCTGTGTGTGACGCCCCCTGTGCCCGCTCTTCCTGCTGCGCTGAGATCTACATCCGTCATCGAGGCGACACTTCTGAAAGTTTATCCCACCTGCACACAGGATCTTTGGAGCTCAGCCAGAGTGACCATTGGGTTCTTGGTCACGTCTCTTACCAAGGCCCTTCTCCCCTTATTGGTGAGGAGGGGTGGCAGCTCGAGGAAGTGTCCTGGTTGTTGTTTCAAACTTCTTCTATTTAAGAATTATGGAGGCCAATGTGCTCCTGGAAACTTTGTCTGCAGCAAAAATGTGTTGTCCCCTTTTCCAGATCTGTGACTCCACACAATCCTGTCTCTGAGCTCTACAGGCAGTTCTAATGACATGTTTTTTGCTCTGATATGTATTGTCAGCTGTGAGACCTTTATATAGACAGGGCTGTGTCTTTCCAAATCGTGGACCACAGGTGGACTCTAATCAAGGTGGAGAAACATCTCAAAGATGATCAAGAGAAATGTCAAATGTCATATGAAAGGGTCTGAATACTTACGTCCATGCGAAATTTAGGTTTGTGTTTTTTTGTTTGTTTTTTATAAATTTGCAAAAATGTCTAAAATTATTTTTATTTACCTTCTTATAAAGATGTATTGAGTGCAGAATGATGGAGTAAACTTTATTTTTTTTATTTTAGCACAAGGCAGCAACATAACAAAATGTGAAAAAAAAGTCAAAGGGTCTAAAGACTTTCCAAGTGCCTTGTGTGTAGTGCATTACTCTAGATATATTACATTTCTTCATGGGATATCCCCTCTAAAAGGGGTTTTCCAAGTGTTTAAACTGCTGACCTATCCTCAGCGTAGGTAATCGGTGGGGGTCCAACATCTGATACGCCCTGCCAATAAGCTGCGGCACTCCAGCCATCCTGCGGTTTACCAAGCACAGCGCCATCAATTGTGTAGTGGCTGTGCTTGGTATTGCAGCTTATCCCCATTCACTTGGATAGGACTGCGATCCATGAACGTGATATCACAGGCCTCTTCAAGCATCGGATCGGCGGGGGTTTTGGGAGTTGGACCCCCCCTGATCTGATATTGATGATGTATCCGTATTGTAAATGCTCAGACAACCCCTTTAAGGCCAAACTGACACATTTGGTTTTTGGTTACAAAGTTAATACAGTAGTCGGATTTGTAAAGTATATTCTTTATTGCTTTCCATGCGGTTTGAAAATATAGAATCCAGTCTAAATCCGTATCAAAGACGTTCCAGGTGATTAAAAGTACTGGAGTAGAGACAACGCTTCATGCAGTAGTATATGCAGTGCTATCAAACTACTATATGACGGTAGCCATTGCTGATCTGACGTCACCTATGTATATGCAATCGATGTGACCAGACCCTACGTCGCTCCGTCCACCGCTAACTCCATTTCATACAGATATAGTATATTTTTTTGCTATACAATATATTCTTGTGCCACTCAGGACAATGTTGTGCTTATATAGGTGAAAACTAGTCGTTGGGAAGTATTAAAGGGGTTCTATGCGCCCGTCCCCTCTCCTGACAGGTCTGATTTAGTAACTACTTGCATTCCCCATGTAATAACCATTCTAGAGAATTTTTTTCATTTAACTATGTTGTGCCAACCCTTCATTATTCCTACTAGAAGTTTAGGAATGAATTGCGAGCTGTCTGCCATAAAGGTCCGGATGGGTGTTACCAGTTTGGGTTATGTCCCTGCACAGTCTGCCACCGGTAGCATGGATTGGATGGTGTCAAACTGTGCAGGGACACGCCCTCTACTGGACCTGTACCGCAGGATGCTGGCAATTCATTTAAAGGAATAATAGAGGAATGGCACAACACAGGCTTATATGAATAGATGCTCCAGAATTGTTATTACATGAGGAATGCAAGTAGTCACTAAAACAGAGATGTCAGGATGGGGGCGGTCCTTTTTTAATCAGTCTGTATTCCAGTGCTCACGTCTAGGGAAGGCATCCCAATTCCAGCACTCGCTTTATCGCATCAGTGTAGATACATGTGATGCGTTTCGGCTCGGGCACTAGCCTTTTCCAAACAAATTTTAAGAAAACCTGTCACCGGGATTTTGTGTATAGAGCTGAGGACATGGGTTGCTAGATGGCCGCTAGCACATCCGCAATACCCAGTCCCCATAGGTCTGTGTGCTTTTATTGTGTCAAAAAAACGATTTGATACATTTGCAAATTAACCTGAGATGAGTCCTGTACGTGAGATCAGTCAGGGACAGGACACATCTCAGGTTAAAAAGCACACAGAGCTATGGGGGCTGGGTATTGTGGATTTGCTAGCGGCCATCTAGCAACCCATGTCCTCAGCTCTATACACAAAATCCCGGCGACAGGTTCCCTTTAAAAAAGAATAATGGGGACGGCCCCTCGCAGGTGAAGAAGACTTGTTGATGAGATGAATCTATCCACTCTTCCCTAATTGGCAGAGGTTCTCCCCGAAATATGGCAACCTGCAAATTCTTTGTCCAAAGAGATGTTTTTCTAGAAATCATAGTATGGTAAAATGATATCCTGCCTTTTGACTTTCTTCCCATGCCGTTTTGTACCCCTATACTTCTATATCTCTGTGAGTCCTGATAATTATACAATTCATTAGGCTTCGAGGAGAGTATGCCATCGGCACACTTCTTGACCCTTCGAATCCTTCATTTCCAACCAGTGACTTTGCTCTTCTTCTCCACTGCTGTTCTGACCCAAGGCAATCCAACCGACCATCTCCTTTCTTTTCATGGTGCGTCTGTTATATATGGAAATCATCAGCGTGACGTCAGTAAGCTGAAATAAAGCCACTTGAAAAATGAAGGTTTCTTTGTAGACTGGGTTTGGTTGGCCTCTTCGTACGGACGTTTTACAACGCGATAGTTCGTGGCCAATGGCATTTAACAGGGAGAGTTTTCCATAGGTATCTGTAGAGACAAAAAAGATATATGGAGATTCGATTATGGTTTATAACAGAACGCATAGAAGCCAGTGTAGATGGCAAATGAAAATGGGGATTTCCTATCCCTTCCGCAGAGATCGATGATCATAAAGCATGTGATTCAGTGCCAAGTGTGATTTTCTTCTTCCCTACAATTTCATCTCCACTCTCCATGCAGACTCTGCAAGGATGTTCTCTGCAATCTGCTCTCCAGTGTATAACTTTCTTTTCCTCCCATTGATATCTCCCACTGACTTTGCTCTGAGCAGACTCGCATTAAAGCAGCTGATGTCAGCCTTGAGCCAACAGCAGCCAGGAGCTGTGTGCTGCATAACAGCCGGCCATTTAAAGGAGTTGCACAGACACTACAGCAACAAAATGGCTAATTAACTTATCTTAAAGTGTCACTGTGCTTTCACACAATTTATTTTCCTTTTAATAGAGAATGGTATAACTAGAAAATTTCTAAATCACTTCATTTACAAAATCTGTCTGCATCCACCTGAAAAAAAAAGCTATAAAGTCATGACCACTAAGGGGTCTCACTTCCACCTAATTTGCAGTCCACTGCCTGTTGTCAGGCAAGATCCGTCCATAGAAACAAACATAGAAGAAGGCAGAGAGGAAGTGGGGGCATGTCCAAGCTAGCAGAGATTCTGAGCCTCATAAAAGAACTGCTTCTACACTGCTTCTGAAGATCACAGAAGCGTCCTGCTTTTCTGTAAGTGTGATTTCCACTTCCTTATCCGGAGTTGAAAACAAACATACTGGGAAATAAGGGAAGGGACGTTGCAGCAGTAAAGTGCTAATTCCACAGAAGGGTGATGCTTGTGAGAGAGATGCATCTAGCTGTGCAGCTGAAGAGGCATTACAGAAGTCCAAAAAAGACCTGATCCTTCAGAGTTATCATTGTCCAAAGAAGCACTGCCGTTAAGTATTTCTTTTTAAAACTTAGATAAGCTTTAAGTTTTGGCACTCACTGACAGCTTATGGAGCTCAAATTCCGGGATTGGAATTATGGGCACATTCAAGTTTCAAACTGATTTACAATATAGTCCAGTTTCCTGCAGTTTCAAAGTAGTATGAACAATTTTTGATCATAAGACATACACATAAAGAGACTATCCTTCGAACCCGATTCCTATGTACCTACAGCACCAATGCTTTACGTCTTTTTGTTTATCTTTTTCTATTTCAGTAGGAGGTGTCATTTTTCTCTGTGCCAAGAATTATTCGCTGAAAAAACTGTGACAACACTTCCCGTCTCACTTCCTCTGACACCTGTGATGAAAGGTCTAAAAAGGATATTCTAGTAATCTAAGTGCAAAACTGGAAAATAGAGCTGTTATATTCAATAGTATTTATAAGGGCATCGCTTTTTTCATCTGAGCACAGCGTGCGGCTTTTGTTATTTTTGACCTTGTATATTTTGTTCCATTTTATAGACTGTATTATGTCCGTATCTTGCAAAGTCTTTGTCAGGTATGCACTGTCCTAGCACACGACATGGGCGTAACTGCAAGAGGTTGAGCTATCTCCACTCACTCAATCTTCCACTCTCCTTCCAATTTCGGGCTGCACACGGAGTATAAATCACACCCCACACACCCCAAATACATGTCGCCACCACCCTGATCCATTATCGCACAAGAGCACACCGACCCACAACTCTTTCAGGTATAACGCTTCAATAAGCTTTGAGGACTGAATATTAAAATCAGGGGCTGAACTACCTCTAAGACCACTACGGGGCCCGCAGTTGCAGAAGGCCCAGATGTTGCTTACCAGTACACATGCACACAGTAATGATTGCTGTATGTCTGTGTGCACTGGAAGGCGAGGCCTAGGCCATAAAGGATGACAAACACAGCAGCTGAATGAAGGGTGGATGCACAATAGAAGTGGGCCTTCCGTTCACTTGTGCAGGGTCGGACTGGCCCACCAGAGTACTAGACGATCCTTCTGTGGGCCCAACCTCTGATAATAATGGATCCCTAATAAACCAGGGCCCGTAAGGTCTGTTACACAGAAAGTGGGCCCTAAGAACCAATTTCTCTGGTGGGCCCAAGGGACTTCAGTCTGCCAATGACTTCATGGCCCCTTTCTGGAGATAGGTCCAGGTCCCTACCTGATATTTATGGCATACCCTAGTGTCCCAGATAGGACAACCCCCTTTAAATATGATAGTTTTCCATTGATGTAACTTACAGAAAGATCTGTCGCCGTTGGGTAAACAATGTGTCCGTTGCCCCGTTACACAATATATCGGTTAGCTGACTGTCTACTTACCAGGCGGTCTGTTGATAGCGAGGTTGCGAAAATGACTTCCTTTGATCATCTGTACAGAAAGCCGCCCTGTTGTGGCATTATATGACAGCCCTACAAACAGCTCAGGCACGCCGCCGTGTGACAAGGAATGGCAGGAGGAGACACTGTCACTGCGAGACATGGCTGAAAAACTGTGCTGGGAGTCACCACTCTGAGAAAACAAAAAGCGATAAGAATAGGGCTATAGTCACAATGAAGAGCAAGAAGAATGGTGGATACATTGAATTGTGCACATAAAAGGTACACTGTATATTTGTCCAAAAATGGTCCCATTTCTAAAGTGACTTCATGACATAAACTGTCGTTAAGGGGTTGTGTAGGTGTCCTCTCCCGCCCAAGCTGACACTGGCATGGAGAGCTGCAACTCTGTGGTGGGTGGTTGGATTGCCAAATCAACTGCCCGGTATCCAGCGAATATCATGCGCATTTCCTTTTATAATTAATAGGACACACGCCCGATACTTATTGGCTGCTCTGACCACACAGATGACAGCTGGGACTCTCCACACCCAGTCTTGGATCTGGCGGAAGAGTAGACCTGTATGCCCTTGGATGGAGACATAGCTTGAAGTACTGGAGCAAAAGCTATAGCTGAGGCCACCACCTCATCATGGTGACACCATGTGGTGTTGTATATGAGGAAATATCACTCTCAATAGGACTCTCTTCGTGTATGGTATTTTATACTCATCGTGTTTAGTTGGCCATGATATAATACTGTGCCATTTTACTTCAGTGACCCCTAGAGATAGAGGCCCAGTTGTGACTACAACCTCTACACCCTAAAATCTGTTGCTTATAATAGTAGGGATCCATAAAGACTGAGGATTGTATACTCTGGGAGATCCAACCTCTATGACCCCTACCAATTCTGATAGCAGAACCTCTTCCTGTATCTATGGGGGATACAAAAACATGGAGTACACTCATCTGTTTCCAGGCCTCACCGATGTAGCCTCCTGCCATGCCTTAAAGGGGTTATCAGAGCCTGGAAATGCCCCCTCATATGCCCGGGCCCCTCACACTGATTTTACTTACCTGGCTACCCGCCCCCCTTTGCGCTCCTGGTCCCCACATGGTTGCCGCTGCTTCTCCCCATGCGCCGGATGAAAACATCCGGTGTCGGGAAGGGGGGGGGGGTGAGGGCAGCCAATGGCAGGCGGTGATGGGGATGAGCCTCCCTAGCATCGTGGGCGACACTAGGGAGGCTTGTCCCCATAATCGCTAGTCATTGCAGAAACCGTGCGGGGACCAGGAGCGGCACGGGGGGCCAGGTAAGTAGAATCAGTGTGAGGGGACCGGGCATATGGGGGGCATTGCCAGGCTCGGATAACCCCTTTAAGGTCATTTTACGTAGGCAGATTTTTGGCTGTTAACTAGCAACAATCGACAATACGTGCTGTTGATCAGCACTCGCTAACAGGCCACAATCATTGTAAGTATGGGAAAGAATGATCGTTGACATGATCATTCATTCACATACACCTTTCATTTGTCAGCAGCACGAACCCTGGGAGATGTGCTGAATAAAAGTTGAGATTAGATGACTAAAAAGGGTTAGCTAGTTTGTTGGGTGACTGGCCGCATGTTTACACAGGGCAATGACCGGGAACAGTAAACCCTTACCAGCAATACCCATACTTACACTTAAATTGCTCCTTGGTTCTAAAACCAGTGTCTTTCTGATTTCCTCATCTGGTTTAACCTTTTTTAAGGAAAACAACTTTTCACCCATCATTTTTTCACGGATCCTCTTGCGTACAGCGTACAGGCGGATGCGAAGGGCATTGTTCGCCATTTCCTTGGGCTCCAGTTTGTTGAACGTAAAGGTCTCATTAAAGACGGGCTGGGGGCCTTTTTGGATAGCGCTCTTCCCTCTTTGCCTTTTGCTTGGAAGTAACACAACATGGACTTGCCAAGAGTTCGCTCCACTACGATCCTTATCTGGGAGATCTTTGGCTTCCACAATGGTGACGGTCAACTTTTGACTGGCAGCTTTGTAATGAAGCACAATATCTAGGTCTCCACATTTGGAAATCGGCTCATGGATGGCGGGAGAAGCAAGGTTGTCCATTTGTTCCTGGAGGCAAAGGACATTTTCTTTTAATACAGGTATCGATTAAGCATAATAATGTCATACTAAAAGGGTTGTTGAATTACTAAATAATATCCACCAAGCCAGCAATTGTCATAAAGTAATAAAATAATGTATACTCGGCCATTTCATCCCACGCTCCAATCCTCCCGCAGCTGCAGCCATAATGTCACCTTCTTGGCTGCAGCATTGATGTGTCTGTATACACCAGACACAACTGCAGTCAATCACAGGCCTCAGGAGAACGTAGTCCAAACCTGATCTTCTAACATGCCGATATGCTTGGACAACCATTCGTTTTTTCGCGACTGATGCCCTATCCACAGGATAGACTATCAATAGCTGATAAATGGGGTCCAACACCTCGCAGCCCTTCTAATCAGTTGTTTCGTAGTAGCTCTGGGGTACAGCTGGACATTTCAATCGGAGCAGCACTGCAGTAACCAGCTCCATTCACTACGGTGGATAGAGCTGTGTAGTTTCACTTCCGACTTCCAGCATTAGAGCTACTGCCAACAGCAGGGGTTTCGGGGGTCAGACCCCCACCGATTAGATATTGTAGGCATGTCCGGAGGATAGGACATCAATTGTACAATCCGGGACAACCCTTTTCTGAAATTTCTGGAAATCTCAGAGCAGTGCCAAAAGTTTTGGTAGGTTAGTGGTGGTTTGAGTTGAAGGATTTAGAAATTTCTGGAAATCTCAGAGCAGTGCCAAAAGTTTTGGTAGGTTAGTGGTGGTTTGAGTTGAAGGATTTAGAAATTTCTGGAAATCTCTGAGCAGTGCCAAAAGTTTTGGTAGGTTAGTGGTGGTTTCAGTTCAAGGATTTTTTTCCTATGACCCCCATTAGTCAAGTTTGGGTAAATTTCACCATTAAACAGCCTCTTGTAAGAGACAACTCTTTTTTCATTGCTTCGGAGCCAACGCCTAGGGTCCAGCGTATCCAGGTAGGAGCACCGTGACACGTGCACCAACATTAAGGGACATTTAGGCCACCCTACACCACTCTGGCATTCCTACACCTGGGTACCATCCACCGTATCTCTAAAAGCGGCCCTGAGCCCTTGTTGCTTCACTGCAACTGGCGTCACGAAAACATACTTTTTTTTCCTCTTAAAGGGCCCTGGGTGGGGGGAGGCACCCGCCGCACCTTCAGGATGAGCTGAGCGGTAACATCTATGGAAACTGTTATACAGGCCCTCATGGTGGTAACTCAACTTCTCCACAAATGGACATAACCAATGAGCAACTTTTGAGTAGAAAACTGAAACACCAGTGTGATCTTTGTTATGGGGTCCTTTCTCTACTGGGCATGCCACTGGGAAGTAACTTCTATGGAAGGCCCTCAAGGTGGTCATCCAGCTTCCCTACAAATGGACATAACCAAGGAACAACTTTTGAACCTGTAAATGAAAAAGGACGACTCGGAGACTCGTTCCATAGAGACGTCTTGATTTCAGGTGAATACAATGTTATGTCTTTTCAGTTACTATTGCATAAATATTAATTTCCATTATTGTAACTGGAAAACGGTGAATTACTCATCCTCTTCCAGCATTCCTCAGGCATAAAATGATAAAGTACAGTTCACGCTGGAACAAACATCTCTATTCCATGCCTATAAACCACTTAGTAATTTTTCTTTTATAATTACAACAGAGAAACAATTGAAGTGTATGTTAATGTAATATTATTCAAAATGTAAATGGGCTAATCAGACAGTTGGGTGCTCAGTGTTATAATTATAAGGATGAGGGGTTATTACGCAGCAGACGGGGAAAAAAAATCTGTGGAAATGCAGAGCAGAACAAGCGAGCCTTGATTAAAAAAATAATTTATAGGTAGAAAATCATCTCCCTTTACGCTACAGAGTTGGAAAGTTTAACCGGGCACCGGATTAATGATGTAATGGTTTCCATGGATAACGGTTAACTTTACTAAAAGTAGACTAAATAGGATTATGTGTGAGCATGATCTGAGGGCAGGCTGTTCAGTTAATGGAGACGGCGCGATGGTTCGTGTTCTGAAAGAGAAGTCCAGCTTAAAAGCTCATCTTTTCCAAGAAGACCTATCTGCCTTCTTTCGTTGGCGTGCTATTCATAATGAATGAGATTAGATTAAATTCAACAAAAATAATACGGAGGAGCTATGGAAGGAAGAAGTATACAGAACCTGTTCATGGAGGCTAGATTAATGGAATAGCGGCTCAGCTTGTCCATTTTGCATTTTTTTTGTTTTGCTTTTTTTATGCTTTTAGGGTACATCCACATGGGACGTTACTTACTGTGGAAAGATCTGTGATGAATCTGGGGAAAAATCCAAAGGAGCTTTTGTCGCAGATTTCACCCGATGCGTAGCAAAGTGTGATTTTGTTGAGAGTGATTATCTGGAGGTTCAGATTCATAGCTGTCCATGTAATCCATAGATGGCTCAGGTCTACCGGAGCAGCAGCAGCAGCTGCTCTTAGGGCGACATGGTAATGTTTTCTGATGACGTTTTGGAAGCCAAGACCAGGAGTGAACTCGAAAAAGAGGAAAAGTCGTCTCTGTCCTTTTATAGTTTCTCTCCTTTTAGGATCCACTCCTGATTTTGGCTTCCAAATCTGCATGCAGAAACCTGACCGTGTGGCCGTACCCTTACAAAGTGACTCACTGGTATGGCTCATAAAGGCAGTCTTGATGCCCTTATGGACAGGGATAGTCTTAATGAGGAAATCCTATAATACTGCCATATTACTCTGTGTCGTTAGTTCAAAATCCCTACACCCTGATCAATGTCTTAGTGTACAGGATGGATACCGTATTATGGACTTTACTCAGTGAAACTGTGTGCTGTAAATCCACAGAGTATTACAGTATCAGCCAAGTGGATAAGATTAAAAAAAAAATCTACATAGTTCCAATAATTGCCGCAACAAAATTAGAACTTCCCCAGTGCCTGGCAATAGTGAGCATGTGCTGCTGTTAGGACTAACGGAAAACAGATTAACAAATGTTAAATCTAATCTTCCCTGACATCCCACAGCAGCATATGCTCAGTATTGTGCTGCTGTTGGGACTAAAGGAAAACAGATTAACAAATGTTAAATCTAATCTTCCCTGATGTCCCACAGCAGCACATGCTCACTACTGTGGTGCTGTTGGGACTAAGGAAAAACAGACTAACTAGTTTAAATCTAATCATAACACGACCTGTGGTGCAAATTTTAAATCCAGAGCACATAAATTCATGTTGTCACTGAGGATAACCCATGATGAATTTCATCCGGTCAGGTTTTCTGGCAAATATTTTACCATTGAGGAAAATCAGCGCTATGTGGGCATACCCATATACCCATATCTACTTGCTATACTGCTACTTCTTGTTTTTCCCCAGATGAGGGTTCTAAATAAATTTGCATATACTGTTAGTCTTCATAAAACAGGCTGAAATTCTTTTGGGAATGTCGCCCAACACAAAACTGGTAAAGAATGGACTACTGAAGTCAAAATCTTATTGTACAAAATATTACATTTTATATTAATGTCTAATCTAAATGCTATGGGTGGTGGCTGCGCAATGGCAGATTACAATAGGGGCGTTCGGGTTGGCAGCCCCGGGCCCAGCATCGCTGGGGGGCCCAACGCCGACCGAACGCCCACATGCTGCGGCTTTTATATTTTTTTCTTATTTTATGTGCCAACTCTGGGGGACATATTAGTGAAGATACAGTACATCGGGGGGAAATTACTATATTGGAGCTCGCTGTATGGGGGCAAATTATTATTGGGGAAATTACTATGTGGGGGCAGTGTGGGGGAAATTAATATATGGGGCAGTGTGGGGGAAATTACTATGTGGGGGCAAATTACTATATGGGGCAGTGTGGGGGAAATTACTATATGGGGCAGTTTGGGGGAAATGACTACATGGGGGCAGTGTGGGGGGAAATTACTATGTGGGGGCAGTGTGGGGAAATTACTATGTGGGGGCAGTGTGGGGAAATTACTATGTGGGGGCAGTGTGGGGAAATTACTATGTGGGGGCAGTGTGGGGAAATTACTATGTGGGGACAGTGTGGTGGAAATCTTTCCCATGGGATAGTGTGGGGGAAATTACTATGTGGGGGCAGTGTGGTGAAAATCTTTCCCATGGGATAGTGTGGGGGAAATTACTATGTGGGCCAGTGTGGTGGAAATTACTGTGTGGGGCAAATTACTATGTTGCGGAAATTGCTGTGTGGGGAGAAACTACTATATGGGGCAGTATGGGAGGAAATTACTGTGTAGGTGGCAAATTACTATTGGGGGATTACTATGTGGGTCAGTGTGAGGGAAATTTCTATGTGGGTCAGTGTGAGGGAAATTTCTATATGGGGCAGTGTGAGGGAAATTTCTATATGGGGCAGTGTGGTGGAAACTACTGTGTGGGAGCAGTGTGGCGGAAATTACTATATGGGGCAGTGTGGGGTGAAATTACTATGTGGGGGCAAATTACTACATGGGGGCAGTGTGGGGGAAATTACTATATGGGGCAGTGTGGTGGAAACTACTGTGTGGGGGGAAATTACTATATGGGGGCAGTGTGGGGGAAATTACTATGTGGGGCAAATTACTATGTGGGGGAAATTACTGTGTGGGGGCAAATTTCTATGGGGGGATTACTTTGTGGGTCAGTGTGGGGGAAATTACTATATGGGGCACCGTGGGGGGTCGTTGCTATTGGGGATGCACTGTAGGGGTAATTCTATTATTTTTGCGGACACTATACAGGGATTATTACCTGGAGCACAATATAGGGTGTTGTTATTACTGGAGGCACTCTAGGGGACATTATAACTGCTGTAGACACTATAGGGATGTATAGAGAAGGTATACATGACAGGGGATGTCCCTGGATGTAAGAGGTATGTGGTGCTGTAAAAAACTAAAATGGTGGGAGGAGCCCAAGTTGGGTAGACAGTTCCGGGCCGATCATGCACTTAATCCGCCCCTATGGCCGCACATGCTTTGCTGCTCTCCCTTCACTTCCCATTCTGAGAACAGTAGTGGGTCCCAGAGGTGGGTCCCGCACCTATCTGGCATTGATGCCATATCCTATTGATATGTCATTAATGCTCCAGATGGGAGATACCCCTTTAAACACAATCAGTTATATTTTGTTCTTTAATTCCTCACCATTTCAAAGACCTTTGTTTGTTTGGTGGTCTGTTTTTAGCATAAGACAAGGGTCTTACCTCCTGACTCCAACCCGATGAGTTATCCGTGGCGTTATCTTCTTCGTAGCCATTGTTGCTGAAGGCGGTCTCCATCTCCAGACTTCCCTCTGTCACCTGGTGACTAGAGACGGAGGCAGCCTCTTGTCTGGCAGCGCTCTGGCTCCTACCAGCCACTGACGCTGGGGTGGAGTGTATGGATATATGGTCCTCTTCATTGTAGGACTGGCAACTAAGAATATCCAAATCTAAACAGATGACATGACCACAGTTATCCCATGAATCAACTTCACGTCAGTGATAATATAATGTGATAGGGGGGTGTGCCAAGGTTTAAATGTAGAAAAATAAACCAGAAAATGTTGGTTTTGTGTCTAGCCTGTCTTTTTGAAAAGGAATAGTTCCTTTCTTCATGCTTGCCGAGTGGGTGGCTCTTCCTGGTAGGATTCGAGGGCTGTGATCGGCCAATCGGATGTCTTTCTTTTGCTCCTCCTCTTTCACAGCATGCAGTCTCAGACACTAAGGGTCCATTCACACGTCCGTTGTTTCTTTCCTGATCTGTTCCGTTTTTTGCGGAACAGATTTGGACCAGTTCTGTACCCATTCATTTTCAATGGGTCCTGAAAAAAAATCAGACATTGAGCTGTCCGATTTTTTTTCAGGACCCATTGAAAATGAATGGGTACAGAACTGGTCCAAATCTGTTCCGCAAAAAAGGAACAGATCAGGAAAGAAACAACAGACGTGTGAATGGACCCTAAGGGAAAGAAACTGCAGCTGCACTCCCCTCACCCATGTCTTCTATATACTATATTACTGAGGAGGTTTCTGAACTCATAGGGAGTCTTTATGAAAGACCCCTCCATCTAACCTGCCAAACCCCATACCAGCAAGAGCCCTTGTTTAAAGGTGCCACGTGGCAATTAACTATTGACTATACAGTGTGGTCTACATTATTAAATGAAAGGCAGCTGTGGGCTAATTGGCTGCGCGCTTTTCCCCTGCAGCATGGCCGCAACCTGCTCGCAGCATGGCCGCAACCTGCTCGCGGCATGGCAGCTCCGTGTGGCCGAGTGGCTTGGGTATACCTGATTTATAGCGTTTTGTGACGAATTAATTCGTAACTAATCAAGTTTCTTGTGCAGTCTAATGTTGTACAGTCCAGTATATGTTCATTGCCTTGGAAGTACTTTGATGGCGTGTACTTGGGTAGGAGTATTTGGTGCAGCAAAAACACTGAGATACGCTAGTCTATAATGTTCTAGATTTTAAGTTACTCAGGAGCTCTACCCACAATCATAAATTATTTTTATTTAAGAGAGCCATATTGTACTTTATGGTCTGGATAGTGGTAGTGTCATACAGATATTGGTAAGGCTCTGTTCACACTAATAGGGTCCATTGGGAAGTCTGACAGCAAAAATTGCACAATCTGCAGTTCTATTATTGTACAAAATAAAGAATCCCAATGGTCCCCATTACTGTCAGTGGGGACCATCAGGATTCATAGGTGTCTGCTCCAAAATTAATCTGCGGAACCTAAAACTAGCAAGAGGATAAAATGTGGAGATTCACTTTAAAGGTCCAGGTTCAGAGATGAACACAGACATAGCCTATTCTTCTCACTCTTCTGAGTGGAGCATTTCTTGCTCCGATGCTCCCCCTTGCCCTTCAAGGTCTGTTTTCTTTACTGCCGGTGACCTACCAGGCTTCACATGAGTATGCTAGGCAGAGACCTCCACCTAGCAGTGATCCTAGGCAGCGATTATAGACTGCCCATTTGTGCTGGTGACGTCACCGGGATCACTGCTAGGAGGAGCCCTCCACCTAGAATAGTGAGGATATAAACAAAACGGACCTCGTCCTGCGCAATGCAGCACAGAGCAAGGGGGATCATCGGAGCATTTCCACTCAGACATGGTAAATGGGTGAAGAAGAGGTTATGTCCGGATTCAGTTCTGTACCCAGATGACCTCTTTAAGCCTTGTGTTAGGACATAGTTCTTACAGCTTAGGCATAAGTGGAAGCCATGATGCTAGTGTGTATGGAGCTTACAAAAACATGGGTACATATATCGTACAAGTAAAAAAAAATAAAAAATTCCCAAATAAAGCAAAGAGAGAAAAAAAAAATAACTCTTAATACTTCAGTAACCACATGCACCGTTTCCACAGCATCTAAAAAGGCATAAAAAGCCAAAGACACAAATCAAAAACATCAGCAATGCTTAACAAACTGTCAGAAAATGAAATGCACAAACAGAATTCACAAAATGAAAGAAGCATACCAAAAGATGAAAGGAAACGAAGATGAATAAAATAAGGTAGCGAAAATAAGGTAAAAAATTAGACTTCTCGGGCTCAAAAATAAATAAAAAATGTCAAAATGCTGCAGATTCAAAGCAATACCTTCACATTCAGAGGCCTCCGTGCTCAGCTCCTCGTGGTTTGATAGCAAGCAGCTGAACTTTTGCTTGCCCTCTGAGCCGGCCTGGGTTGCCTTTTCAGACACCATGGAGCGAAAGCTCTGAGAGCGAGACACTGATATCTGAAACTGCTTAAACACTTCTTCATCACTGTCTGAAGACGTAGTAAGTTCCTCATCTTCCCCATAACTGTTCACTAGGAAAGATAAAATACAGGGTCTAGACTTTCCTCTCAACCCAGTAAAAATCAGTCGAAAACCTGCATCCTATGGTGTCCAAGCTGCTCGAGATCGATGTACCTGTGGTCCTTTGATTCGCCACTTGGTGACCATGTAAGAACCCACAGCTTGGTCTCCATCGGTTGCAGGAACCAGACTTAGATCCTTGTATGACCATGCTGGACATATCAATATATGCTGTAGTGATCTTCAACCTATGGCTGTCCAACTATTGAAGAACTACTGCTCCCATGCTGGGGGATGTAGTTTTGCACTAGATGAAGAGCCACAGGTTGAAGACCACTACTGTATACTATGATGATGATTCACGTAGCATCTGTTCAAAGGAGTTTGTCACCAGAAAGTTTACTGTTATACCAGGAAAATTGTCTTGCAGGGCTAGCTCCTCTGAATATACTTATACCTTTCACTTAGCAGTCTGTGGATTCATTCTGGAGAAAAAGCACTTTAAGCCATATGCAAATGAGCAGTTAAGTGCACAGAGGGCGGGACCAAACTCCTCCTGCTTCCTATGCCAGCCTCACCCTCCTTGATTGACAGGGTAAGGCTCCTGTCGAATCATCTCACCTGGTCCTGTCAATCAAGAAGGAGAGGGAAGAGCTGTCAGAGGAAGCAGGAGGAGCAAGGGTGCACAGAGTGGCTTGGGCCCGCCCTCAGTGCACTTAACTGCTCATTTGGATATTGATTGAAAGTACTTTTTCTTCAGGTGCCGTTAATTCCGAATTAAACGGGTTGTGCCAAGTTTACAAGGTAACCCTATCCATAGGATAGGGGATAACAAACTGATCAGTAGGGTTCCAACCGCTGGGGCCCCAACAGATCCTGAGAATGGTGGTCTCATTCCCCCGATCTGATGGAGTGGCAGGTTGAGCCTGCTCTCTGCTGTTCCATTCATTCTTTATGGAACTACTGGAATTTGCTGAGCGCTGTACTCTGCTACCTCCGGTAGTCCCACAGAAAATGAACGGAGTAGCAGGGCATATGCCCGCCTTGCCAGCCCATTGGATCGGGGGAACATACCTCCACCGATCACTTAGTTATCCCCTATCCTGTGGATAGAGCTACATTAATAGCTCAGTCAGGCTCGGGGCACCAAATGTCTGTAATTTATAGTACATGTAACCTGATGGACATCGATCTGGTCTCAATTGTGTGTAGTCAAAAAGCACAAACCGTATACAACGAGAATCTCTTGTTGCAAAGAAATCCATCAGAAATCAATGGATGATTCAGTATCTCAGCCCCTTCTCCACCCCACCCCCACCCCTCTCCATCTATTATATTAGACTTTGGAGAACACTGAAGCCTCTTATCTCAGTAAAAGGAAGGCTACGCACAGCGCCTGAGCCACAAGTGCCATTTGATGTCCTTGAATGGGAAAAATGGAAGCACTTCAGAAGAGCATGCTCTCGCCAACATATACTATACATTGTATGGCGGTGGAGGATTCAAGAAAAAGGCAACAACGGGAATGTAATGATGCAATTATGATTTGGAGAACATGGGATGGAAGGGCAGAGTGACCAGTAGGCACACTCCACTCATGGGAATGGGGTAACAGCCACCCAGATGATTTACTCACCAATGCCACAAATCCAGTTCACCTCCCTAGCCACAGGTGGGTCTCAGTGGTAGCAGTTGCTTCTGATCCTTTACCTGCATCTACCTGACATTGATGGCATATCCTACTACAAGGCCATCAATGTCTGAGATGGGACAAACCCTTTAAGGAATAATCTTACTGAATTATTGAATGAGTTTGCTAGAATAAAAAAAAAATCTTCATTCTGGAAGCCCTACATGATGAACTGCCTGGAGGATCACCAGATGATTGAAGGGCTACTGCCAGGGGCGTAGCTATAGGGGGTGCAGAGGTAGCAGTCGCTACTGGGCCCAGGAGCCTGAGGGGGCCCAAAGACCCTTGTGCTGCATAAGAAGACACACAAAGCACTGAGGGAAGGGGGGCCCAAGCCTAACTCTTGCACCAGGGCCCATGAGCCTTTAGCTACGCCCTGCCATGACAGTAAGTGAAGGCAGAGTACAAGTATATGCTGTACTAATGATTATAGAGGTCCGAAAGCTAGGACGCCCCTCTGATGTTCATACTCAAGGAAGAAGAGCTCTTTTTAAGATGTTCCCTGCACAGTGATGCTCCCAGACACCCACCGTGCAGAGGACTACAACATAGCCCATTGAGGATAGGTTGATATATGTGCTGTGAACTCCGGTAGTCTGTTCCAGCAGAGGAACAGACTACTGGAGTTTACCGTACTGGCATAGTCGGATCCCCATTGACTATATTGGGATCTGATGGGGATCCAGCGGGTTTACGGCATAAATGCCGGCTTTCGGACAGACAGATGCCACTGCATGGAGTATTTTTATTTTTTTTTGTCCGTCCAAAAGCCGCCATTTATGCCGGAAATCAGCGGCATCCCTATCAGATACCATTATAGGTAAAGAGGATCTGGCAGTGTTCAGCTATGCTGGATACAGTAAACTCTAGTAGTCTGGTAATCTGTTGGGCTGTGTACCGGAGTTCGTGCCGCATATGTGATTCTACCCTTAGTAAGTACATACAGATAGTATTACTGAGCTTCCCGCCACCATCTGGTACCAACTACTAGAGATTTCAGCAGTCTGTAGTCGTCACCTGCATACACACCAGGACAACATTTACTGAAAATTATCTAATGAAAATCGGACATTGTTTTTGAATTGTGGTTCAAAAGAATAATTTATAAAACAAACTTAACTGTCCTGGACAAAAATGATGCTTTCCTTAATATTTTTTTGCACAACCTTATGAGGCAATCGCTGCAATCAAGCGATTTCTGTAGCTCTCAAGGAGACTTCTGCATCTGTCCACAGGTATTTTGGCCCACTCCTCGTGAGCAAACTGCTCCAACTGTCTCAGGTTTGAAGGTGCCTTCTCCAGACTGCATGTTTTAGCTCCTTCCACAAATGTTCAATAGGATTTAGATCAGGGCCCATAGAAGGCCACTTCAGAATAGTCCAATGCTTTGCTCTTAGCCATTCTTGGATATTTTTAGCTGTGTGTTTTGGGTCATTATCCTGTTGGAGGACCCATGACTTCTAACTCAGACCAAGTCTTCTGACACTGGGCAGGACATTTTTCTCTAGAATGCCTTGATAGTCTTGAGATTTCATTGTACTCTGCACAGATTCAAGACACCCTGTGCTACATTCAGCAAAGCGGCCCCAAAACATAGCTAAGCCTCCTCCATGTTTCACAGTTTTTCTTTGCATGCTTCATTTTTGCATCTTCAAACCTAGAGTTGATGTGACTTGCCAAAAAGCTCCAGTTTTGTCTCATGTGTCCAAAGGACATTCTCCCAGAAGCTTTGTGGCTCGTCAATATGCAATTTGGCAAATTTAAGTCTCACTTTTTATGATTTGCTTTCAACAGTGGTTACCTCCTGGGTCCACTTTGGCTAAGACAGCGACAGATGGTGCGATCTGACACAGATGTACCTTGACCTTGGAGTTCACTTCTAATCTCTTTGGAAGTTGTTTGGGGCTTTTTTGTTACCATTTGTATTATCTTTCTCTTCAATTTGTCATCAATTTTCCTCTTGTGGCCACATCCAGTGAGGTTGGCTACAGTCTTCTGAATAATCTGTGCAACTGTAGTAACAGGAACATCAAGCTGTTTCGAGATGGTCTTATAGCCTTTACCTTTTAACATGTTTGTTTTTAATATATTTTTCTAATTTCCCGAGACAACTTTCTCCTTAGCTTTCTTTGGTTCATGTTCAGTGTGGTACTCACCATGATACCAAACAGCACAATTTCACCCTTTAAATAGGCACACTGACTGATTACAAGTTTGAAGACGCCTGCAATGCTAATTACAGGACACACCTTAGGCCCCTTTCACACGGGCGAGAATTCCGCGTGGGTGCAATGTGTGAGGTGAACGCATTGCACCCGCACTGAATCCGGACCCATTCACTTCAATGGGGCTGTGCACATGAGCGGTGATTTTCACGCATTACTTGTGCGTTGCGTGAAAATCGCAGCATGCTTTATATTGTGCGTTTTTCACTCAACGCAGGCCCCATAGAAGTAAAAGGGGCTGCGTAAAAATCACAAGCAAGTGCGGATGCGGTGCGATTTTCACGCATGGTTGCTAGGTGACGATCGGGCTGGGGACCCGATCTTTATTATTTTCCCTTATAACATGGTTATAAGGGAAAATAATAGCGCTCTTAATACAGAAGGGGTTGGAGGGGTTAAAAATTTTTTAATTAAACTCACCTCATCCACTTGTTCGCGCAGCCCGGCTTCTCTTCTCTTCTCTTCTTCTTCTTTGAGGACCTGGGAGAAAAGGACCTTTGGTGACGTCACTGCGCACATCACATGGTCCATCACCATCCAATGAGTGGATGAGGGGAGTTAAATTTTATTTATTTTTTTAACCCCTCCATCCCTAATTTACAGAATGTTATTATTTTCCCTTATATCCATGTTATAAGGGAAAATATTAAAATCTACAGAATACCTAACCCAAACCCGAACTTCAGTTAAGAAGTCCGGGTACCACATTCAGTTTTTTCTCACGCGCGTGCAAAATGCATTGCACTTGCGCGGAAAAAACTGAAGAATGCAACGCAACCGCATACAAAAGTCACCCCACTCGCATGCAAAATTGCACGATTTTCCCGCGACGCACCCGCATCCTATCCGGCCCTCACACGCGACGCCCGTGTGAAAGAGGTCTTAGTTTAACATGTCTCTATGGTCAAATTATTTTCTTGGGGTACCATTATATTTTTCAGGCAGGTTTAAATAGTTAGTTTTATAAATTATTCTGTTGAACCACAGTTCAGAGGCAATGTCTGATTTTCAGTACATTTTTATTTATTATTACTTTTGTCACTTTACGCTATTTCAGTGATCATTGTGGGATTTTCTTTCTTTAACAGAAGGGTACCAACAATTTTGTCCAAGTGTGTATGTATGTAGGTTATAGCCTGCCGTAAAGTGACTGCTGTAAGTGTATTTCTGTATACACGGGGGAAAAGTATACTCCGATGTTGAGATACACTTTAAAGCCCGTCTTATACCTACTAGACTGGATAAACACACTCATGGCAATGATGATGTGTAGGCAGCTGAAAATTAAAGTTAGGAAAATGCACTCCCACACAAGTCATTGCCTCATCATGTAAGAAGAGAATGAAAACTGACAAAGACATAAGGATATCATAATCATGTCATTCGTACATACAGGTTATCATGCATGTGTATGCAGGGGCTGTTTTACAATAGAGATGTAGCAGAGCTGTATTTGCCTTTTAAAGGGGACCTGTCGCCATTCCTGACAAGTCTGTTTTAGTGAATAATTGCATTCCACATGAAATGCCATTTCTGGAGCATCTTTCCTTCCTACTATGTATTTTTTTTAATTGCTAAATGGGTGTTATCATTCCCCTTTAGAAATGGGTATGTCTCTGCCCAGTCTGCCAGTGGCAGCACTAATTGGATTCAATAATGTATCTTCTGGATCATCTTTGGGTCGGTGCCATTACAGGTCTCTTCAAACAGTTGACCGACAGGAATGTCGGGAGTCGGACCCCCACCAATCTGATATTAATGGCCAATCCTCAGGAAAGGCCAAAAATTAGGGTGGCCAGACGTCTGGCTTTAGGATGAACAGTCTGGTTTCCTAGCTCCCTGTCCCCTGTCCGTAGCAAGGCCTGGATGGATGCTGGGGTGTCTTCCTTTTCAGTGGCTCCATGCTCAGACAGCAGCATTGAGCATGACTGACAGGCTTCTCTCACCCCTAGTCAGTCAGTAGAAGCCAGCCAACTTGTCTCTGTGACTGACTTGAGGGTGAGAGAGACTCGGAGCCGGCCAGCATCTCACCTTAAGGTCTCCCACTCTTTTCACTCTTTTTTTTTTTTTTTTTTTTCTTCTTCTTGCCCAGTACCATTACTGGGAGAGGGTGTTTGACTTAGTGGAGTTGGGGTGTGGCTTAGTGGCAGACTCTGCGTCCTCCTTTTTGGGGTTCAGCACGTGGTCACCCTACCAACAATAAGAATATCTTGGACAATCCCTTTTAAACTATCCAGGAACAGCGCCAGACCTTCAAGTGTGCCTGGTACTGCAGCTCTTCCCATTTGTTTTAACGTGAATTTGATGATTTAAGAATAAATAGGCTTAAACAGGCTAAGTGATAAAATATTAACTAAATATGATTTAAATATAAGGTCAAACCACATACAAAATAATTAATTTGAGTTGCAATACCAGGGAAAGCCCCACACACATATTCATGAAGGTCACAGTGCCATACATCGAAAAGGGCTGCGCTAATCTTGGGGGTCCCAGGGGTCTGACCCCCTCCAAACACACATCAATGGCCTAGCCTAAAATGAAATGCTACAGACGACCTTTTGGATCCTCTTTGATTTGGACAATCCTCATGGTATGGGGCCACTGAGCACAGAAATAGTGTAAGTAACATGAGTCGTGCAGTTTCTTTTAGCATCTCTATAGAGAGTTTACTCTCAAGGCTAAGTCAATAAAGTCGAAATTCCCCATTTAGATCAATTAGGGAGAATAGAGCGGTCTGAAAATGCGGCTTTTGAGAGGGCCATTTGTACCGTGTAATCAGAGCTCGGTAAGTGAAGTGTATCTGTTTCCTCTGTTACATCACCATTGAAAACCGCGTCTGCAATAAGCGTCCAGAAAGGTTTCCATGGAAACAAAAAGCATTCAACATTCAACTTTTCATTTGTGGCAACTTATCTTACAAGCTGCCATTGTAAATAATGGAAAATGGGCCAGTGAGTACGAAAGGTCTGTGGACAGAGCCGCCTATTAATCTACAGGAAATGGGATTATTGTGAAAGACAAAACATCACCTACAATGTAACGAGCAGAATATACAGATTTTTCTCATGAGATAAAAGCTAAATAAATTGATCTGTGTAGCAGCGGCAGGGAGATAAAATGGGGAACTATTAACCAAACCAACAGAAGGATTCAACGTTAATGAAAAATACATTTCAAGGGCAAAATTCAGTAAAAACTAAATTCTAATGACTCATTTAGGCAACTTAAAGCTCTCCGGACATTGTAAAACTACAATTCCCATCATGTCCTTACAGCCACAGGGCACACAGACACAACTACTGGAGAGCTAACAGTTTAAAGGGGTTGTTCAGTATTTTGATCTTGATGGCCTATCCTCAGGACAGGTCATTAATATCAGATCCGCGGGGGTCTGACTCCCGGCACCCCTGCTGATCAGCTATTTGAAGAGAGAGTGGCACTCCAGAAGCCTCTTCCTAGGCCTCGCGTTTATCAGTCATATGGCCTAGGCGCAGCTCAGTCCCATTCAAGCGTATAGGTCATCCGTATCTGATCGGTGGGGGTCCAGCTACCAGTACCCCCGCCAATGAGCTATTTGAAGAAGCCTTGGCGCTCAATGGCCTAATGGGGCTGAGCTGCAATACCAAACACAGCCACTATACAATGTACCTGGTAAGCTATGAGGAGGCCGCAGCGCTCACCAGAGCTCCGGGACCTCTTCAAACAGCTGATTGACAAGGCTGTTGGGTATCGGACACTTGTAAATCTGATATTGATGACCTATCCTAGGGATAGGTCATCAATATTAAACCCTCAGAACACCCCTTTAAAGACCTCTTTATTAGGAGATTGTTTAAAGGGAACCTTTCACCTAGTGTGATCTGCAGTCAGCAGGTTATGGAGCAGGAGGAGCTGAGCAGATTGATGCATAGTTTTGGGGGAAAAGATTCATTAATTTATTCATTTATACTTCTGCTCAGTCTATTCTTAGGAGTCCAGTGGGTGGTGAACACTGTCTATGGGTGATTAGGACCGCCCACTGGACTCCTTAGCCCAGAATGATCTGAAAATTAAATGAATGAATGACAAGTTTTACTGAATCTTTTCCCACAAAATTATATATCAATCTGCTCAGCTCCTCCTGCCCTATAACATGCCGCCGGCAGATTGCACTGCATTCTCAATGTGTAAGGGTTACCTTTAATAAAGTCATCCACTTCTCTAATGATAAGTGCTGTAGTTTGTTCAGCTGTTAATGTATTATATACTACCCCTTCACAAGTATGGAAGACCATGAAATACATGAACAGGGTTAGGGTAACCCTAACCCTTTCTTAGGCCCTCCTCACGCTATGACATTTAAATGCTCCAATAGAGTATAAAGAATTATGTTTTTGAGATGATCCCCTTTAGATTCTTAAATGAGTCGTTCACAACTGGATAAAGATGGCTGCTATGTTCCAAAAACAGACTCACACCTGTCCACAGATTGTGTGTGGTATTACAAGTCTGTCTCATTCTCTTCAATGAAGCTGAACTTGTTGTAATACCAGACACAACCCATAGACAGGTGTGGTGCTGTTTTTGGAATAAAGTAGCCATGTTGTTCTAATCCTGAACAACCCCACTAAATTATTTTTCCACCACTGCATCCTAATATTACAGATATTTATGGTATATTCAAAGGATATGTGATAAATGCCTGACTGATCTGAGTCCCACCTCCAGCTGGCTCACCCATTGAGAGAATGGGGGCCCATTTTCCCCAGTGCTCAACTTTTTCCATAAACCCTCATAGACCCCAATCAGGAGAGATGCACAGATGTGTTGCCATCTCTACTTTAATTTCCATAGGAACAGCAGGTCATAGGACCTCCATTGTCCAAATAGTTGAGGGTCCCAGATATCCTGATGGAAACAAGCAGTAACGATATTTTACTTGCAGTCCTATGCAAATCCACATCAGAATCCATACAAACCTTCCTTGACAAATGTATCAATGCAACATCTGACTTGGAGCTCATTCATATGTGTCTGGAGGTTAGGCTCTTCCGAACATTAACTGGTGGCACAAGGGATCATATTGTTTTTAGTACCAGTCATTTGCACCCTTTTTTACCAGAAAAATACCCATCGTTAAAACCAGGCTACTTTAAAACCATTTGACCTTTCTTATGGGACCTTTTGCATGCCACCTTCCCATGAATTAGAAAACTGGGTAGAAATATTCAATTATGAGGATCCTCTCAACATTTTGTCACTTTTAGTTTCTATCTCTATTGGGGTCTATGTCTTCATCTCTATTTTAACCTCAAGAGTATGTGCACTTTTCTATATACTTCTCCATGACAGAAGTCATGGCAGAAGATGGTACTGATGGGGATCAGGGCACTAGGAAGTTAACCGTTCGCTTGAATGATGGGACCTTCAACTGTCTTCCAAACTCTAGGCCCCTTCAGCTCAAGCTTCAGTAATGGATAGCTCCCCACTGACTTTAATGGAGCCCTCATGGTCAAGCCATTAGCCCCTTCCAGGAGCATTGACCTACACTGATGTAATCTTTCAGCATGTCTCCATGAAGCTATTCAGTTATCTTGAATGTTCAAAGATCTGGATTTTTGTTTTCTAATGGATTGGATTGTGGATTGAAATGGGTTATCCAGAACAATTAAGAGGATGAATCCCCTCAGTTGATCAGTGGGAGTGCAAGAAGTTGGACAATCTATTACTGATGGTCTATCCTAAGGATAGATCATCAATATTATGTTCAAGGACAACCCCTTTACTGTCTCTCTCTCTAATAATTTCTACACGGCTAAATTCTTCTAAAATAACTTCCCAATAAGACCATTAACACTGTTCATTCCAGTGGTCCCAACCTTATTACCATAGGTGAACCCCTGAAAAGCTTTGTCACTTCTGGGGGGGGGGGGGGGGGTCCTATTCCTATCATTCTTTCTTCAGACTTGGTGTATGGCAAGGATGCCCAATCTGCGGCCCTCCAGTTCTTGCAAAACTACAACCCCCAGCATGCCCGGACAACCTACAGCAGGGCATGGTGGGAGTTGTAGTTTTGCAACAGCTGGAGGGCTGCAGGTTGAGTATCCCTGGTGTATGGGGAAAAAACGTTCGATAATTCTTGCCCAGTGATGTTGTCGGGTCTGGATTTGTTCACTGCTTTACCAAACATCTTGGGGCAGCATAAAATGGATCTACCCTATCTGTAACTGGTTGGGCAACACTTCTTTATTCATACTGTATGAGTTAGTTCTATGGCTTTCCAAGTAGGATATCAATGAGTTAAAGCTATGTATAAAAATAAGTTAAAAGGTTTTGGAACCGCGCTGCTGGAAACTATGTGTTCCGGTCACAAATGGATGGTACAAGGGTATCAGCCCCTCTCGTCGACACCCAAAGGATACGATCCTCCCAGACCTCCTCCTCTACAGGGTTCAAGGAGACAGGCAAAATAGTGAAGTACCCTTGAGAATCTTATTATAAAAGGTTTTATTCTACTTACAACAGGTCAGTAGACAAAAGGCATAAAAGTACAAAGTGATCGTCACGTTCCTGCCCGACCCGGGTTTCGCTGCCTCGCTTCTTCAGGGGCGATGACTGCGCATGCTCGCAATCGAGCCCTTTAAATAACCCAGCTGTCTCATTATTCAAGCCGGTATAATTCCGATCCATATAGCATACTTTCAAAAATAACAGTTTTACATCATACAACATAAAATCACATTCATTAGTTCTTTTAGTACAATCATCTTTAAAATATAAACATAAAATACACATGGGAGCGGATTATTACTCCCTATTGCCAGTTCATATATAAACCCTTTCGGGTTACCGCTAATGTCCACATTCAATATATAAATTCAGCCTCCTTCTAGGAATCTATCCCCTAACTAGTCTTCTCGTATCCTAAAAGTGTTCTAACTCAATCTATTAAAATAATCATACCATCCTATACATTCCATCCTCTCCTAGAATATTATGCTGGTATTTTCCACCTACTCCCGGCGCGTCACTCAGGTGATCTCCACCCACTCCTGGAGCATCACTCCGAAAGACGCCGTCTATTCCTGGAGCGTCACTCAGGTGATCTCCACCCACTTCTGGAGCATCCCTCGGAAGGACGCCGCCCACTCCGGTAGCGTCATTCAGGTGTTCCCGACCCCGCCTCCATCTCTGACGTTCCTGGCACGAGACGTCATAGTCCAATAGAGCGGCCAGGGAACCTGACATCACTCAAAGGTCCTTAAGAGGCCGGGTAGAGCACAGCCGAACGACGTCACCGGTAGGCTCGCTTTACAATAAGCATGGTTTGAGGTCAAATTCGATGTTAAGCCCCCTGGGTTGTAGGGTACCTAGCTGGTAAATCCACTCCACCTCTTTTTTATTGATTTGTGCCAGCGAGTCCCCTCCACGCCAGTGTGGCTTAACAGTTTCGACTCCAGCGAATTTTAACCCATACGGATTTTTTCCATGCACTAATTTAAAATGTGCTGATACACTATGGGTCATTAGGCCTTTTCTGATGTTCCGTAGGTGTTCTTGTATCCTAATCTTCAACTTCCTAATTGTCCGTCCTACGTACTGGAGTCCGCAAGGGCATTCCAGTACGTAGATTATGCCCTCATTTTCGCACGAGCAATTGTTCTTTATACGAAATTCGACCCACTTCTTTTTAGAAACTATGTGATTAATATTTATTTGACGTTCTTTGGGGTTCCGATTTTTACAACCTGCACAAAATCCACACCAAGTGAATTTTCCTTCTTTTTTCACCTTTATGCTTACTGGGGGAATGGCACTCCGTACGAGTTTCTCTCTAATGTTGGTGGCTTTTTTAAAAATAAAAGAGGGGTTTACGGGTATTATTTTTCCTATTGTTGGATCATTTTTTAAAACTCCCCAGTTCTTTCTCACCATTTTCTTAATGCTATCTGACATGGAGCAAAATTTGGTCACAAAAGAAAATCTGTAGTCCCTATCTTCCTTTTCAACTATTCCTTTTGTGTGTTCCTTTCTTCCCCTTGTTTCCATCTCCACATTCTGTATGCACACATCTAGATTGGCCTCATCATATCCTCTTTCCACAAATCTATTTTTTAACACCCCACATTGTGTTCTATAGTCGCTCACGTCTGTACAATTACGGGCCATCCTCTTGAAATGACCTTTCGGTATGTTCCTGAGCCATGGGCCGTAGTGACAGCTCTTCATATCAATATAGGAATTCACATCTGTTTCTTTAAAATAGGAGCTGGTGAGAAAACGCCCTTCTTCCATCCGGATACACAAATCCAGAAAATTAACGCTTGTGTTGCTGATTTCCCCCACAAATCGTAGATTCCAATTATTATGGTTCAATTGAGAGATGAAAGACTCAAGTCCCTCCCTCCCTCCCTCCCACACCAGGAGACAGTCATCAATATACCTCCTCCAGAAGGTCAATTTACCCCCTGGGGTGTCCGCTCCTAGTGTGGGAAGGATGAAGCTCTCCTCCCAAGCCCCCATAAAAATATTAGCAAAACTGGGGGGCGAATTTCGCCCCCATAGATCTTTAATGAGCTCTAGCACAGACCCAGTATCTTTCAAGTGGGAGGGGTTTTGCAAAACATATTCTTGTAAGTAGAAGTCAATGTACTCCGTGACCCTGCACGTCAATGAGTTGAGCCCCGAAATTATCGGTCTCCCCGGGGGGTCTACTGGATTTTTATGAACCTTGGGTAGATGATATATTACCGGCACCAAGGGAAAAGGAATGGTGAGATAGTTAAACTCTTTTTTATTTAGTATTCCTTTTTTGAAGCCCCCTGTTAGTATATCATCGAGAATCCGTTTATACTCCTGGGTAGGGTTATTCTTCAGTTTTCTATAAGTTGTTATATCGGATACCAATCTTGCCATTTCGGCCTCATATTTTACTTTGTTCATTACAACCACCCCTCCCCCTTTATCTGCCGGCTTCACAATTATATCCGGATTTCTCTCCAGATCTTTGAGAGCTTTTCTCTCTTTATAGGTGAGATTATATGTCACCTTCTCCATATTCATCTCTTCCAGCTCTTTTAACAATCCTGTTTTAAATGCCTCCACACATTCGTTATGCTAGAGCTCATTAAAGATCTAAACCCCCCCACTGTGAATACATGGATGGCCACAATTGATGTGGCATCCCTGTACACAGTTATTCCAAAGAAATTAGGAATGGAAGCGGTGGAGAATAAAATTAGAAATGACGCCAGAATGGGGAACCAGCAGGGTAATTTCATTTTGGAATGCCTTAGTTACTGCCTCGATTACAATTATTTTTGGTTCAAAGATTCACATTACGTACAGTTTATTGGCACGGCGATGGGGGCGAAATTCGTCCCCCAGTTTTGCTAATATTTTTATGGGGGCTTGGGAGGAGAGCTTCATCCTTCCCACACTAGGAGCGGACACCCCAGGGGGTAAATTGACCTTCTGGAGGAGGTATATTGATGACTGTCTCCTGGTGTGGGAGGGAGGGAGGGACTTGAGTCTTTCATCTCTCAATTGAACCATAATAATTGGAATCTACGATTTGTGGGGGAAATCAGCAACACAAGCGTTAATTTTCTGGATTTGTGTATCCGGATGGAAGAAGGGCGTTTTCGCACAAGCTCCTATTTTAAAGAAACAGATGTGAATTCCTATATTGATATGAAGAGCTGTCACTACGGCCCATGGCTCAGGAACATTCCGAAAGGTCAGTTTAAGAGGATGGCCCGTAATTGTACAGAAGTGAGTGAGTATAGAACACAATGTGGGGTGCTAAAAAATAGATTTGTGGAAAGAGGATATGATGAGGCCAATCTAGATGTGTGCATACAGAATGTGGAGATGGAAACAAGGGGAAGAAAGGAACACACAAAAGGAATAGTGGAAAAGGAAGATAGGGACTACAGATTTTCTTTTGTGACCAAATTTTGCTCCATGTCAGATAGCATTAAGAAAATGGTGAGAAAGAACTGGGGAGTTTTAAAAAATGATCCAACAATAGGAAAAATAATACCCGTAAACCCCTCTTTTATTTTTAAAAAAGCCACCAACATTAAAGAGAAACTCGTACGGAGTGCCATTCCCCCAGTAAGCATAAAGGTGAAAAAAGAAGGAAAATTCACTTGGTGTGGATTTTGTGCAGGTTGTAAAAATCGGAACCCCAAAGAACGTCAAATAAATATTAATCACATAGTTTCTAAAAAGAATGGGGTCGAATTTCGTATAAAGAACAATTGCTCGTGCGAAAATGAGGGCATAATCTACGTACTGGAATGCCCTTGCGGACTCCAGTACGTAGGACGGACAATTAGGAAGTTGAAGATTAGGATACAAGAACACCTACGGAACATCAGAAAAGGCCTAATGACCCATAGTGTATCAGCACATTTTAAATTAGTGCATGGAAAAAATCCGTATGGGTTAAAATTCGCTGGAGTCGAAACTGTTAAGCCACACTGGCGTGGAGGGGACTCGCTGGCACAAATCAATAAAAAAGAGGTGGAGTGGATTTACCAGCTAGGTACCCTACAACCCAGGGGGCTTAACATCGAATTTGACCTCAAACCATGCTTATTGTAAAGCGAGCCTACCGGTGACGTCGTTCGGCTGTGCTCTACCCGGCCTCTTAAGGACCTTTGAGTGATGTCAGGTTCCCTGGCCGCTCTATTGGACCATGACGTCTCGTGCCAGGAACGTCAGAGATGGAGGCGGGGTTGGGAACACCTGAATGACGCTACCGGAGTGGGCGGCGTCCTTCCGAGGGATGCTCCAGAAGTGGGTGGAGATCACCTGAGTGACGCTCCAGGAATAGACGGCGTCTTTCGGAGTGATGCTCCAGGAGTGGGTGGAGATCACCTGAGTGACGCGCCGGGAGTAGGTGGAAAATACCAGCATAATATTCTAGGAGAGGATGGAATGTATAGGATGGTATGATTATTTTAATAGATTGAGTTAGAACACTTTTAGGATACGAGAAGACTAGTTAGGGGATAGATTCCTAGAAGGAGGCTGAATTTATATATTGAATGTGGACATTAGCGGTAACCCGAAAGGGTTTATATATGAACTGGCAATAGGGAGTAATAATCCGCTCCCATGTGTATTTTATGTTTATATTTTAAAGATGATTGTACTAAAAGAACTAATGAATGTGATTTTATGTTGTATGATGTAAAACTGTTATTTTTGAAAGTATGCTATATGGATCGGAATTATACCGGCTTGAATAATGAGACAGCTGGGTTATTTAAAGGGCTCGATTGCGAGCATGCGCAGTCATCGCCCCTGAAGAAGCGAGGCAGCGAAACCCGGGTCGGGCAGGAACTTGACGATCACTTTGTACTTTTATGCCTTTTGTCTACTGACCTGTTGTAAGTAGAATAAAACCTTTTATAATAAGATTCTCATGGGTACTTCACTATTTTGCCTGTCTCCTTGAACCCTGTAGAGGAGGAGGTCTGGGAGGATCGTATCCTTTGGGTGTCGACGAGAGGGGCTGATACCCTTGTACCATCCATTTGTGACCGGAACACATAGTTTCCAGCAGCGTGGTTCCAAAACCTTTTAACTTGCTTTTGCCAGTGTGAATAACCTACCACACGATTCCGGAACCAGAAGCAGCGCAAGTAATTGTCCGTGTTGGGACACAGGACTGACTTTCTGTTCTATTTTGTATTTTATATGTATAAAAATAGAATGTCCATTTTATGGCAATTATGGATTTTACACCAAAGCATCATTATGTGCTTTGAATCTGCAGCAGATAAACATTTTAGAGATAATTATTTGGAAAAATAGCTTTCAGTGATATAACTGTATAGACTAGAACATTAATTTCATAAACTCCAGAGGAGAAAAAGGTGTTAAAGAAGAGTTTGGGTAGAAGAAGAAGAATGATGAAGATCTTACCTGAAGAGTTTCTTACCATTAAAAGTTCCTACAGAACTAAAAGTTGGTGTTTCAAGGTCCGACAAAAGAGTTTTTATTTGATCATTTATATATTCTTCATCTTCTGGGATTGAGGAGAGTGATTCTACCAAGAGGTTGTCCTCCATTTGGAATTTAGGGGTTGGCTTGGACATCTCAAAACGTGGCGTGTCTCCAGATGCTGTCATTAATTCTGGGCTGGGATGACGCTGCTGTTCCAGGTTGATGGTTTCCTCCTCTTCAGATGTCCAGGACTCTGCATCTGACGTATGAACTAGTGGTGGGTTCTCATACAAAAATCCTTCTTTTTCTTCTTCGTATTCTTCTTCTGGAAAGTCTTCAAGGTTGTGATCATATTCATTTAGTTCTGAGCTTTGGTCACTGACAGTTCTTGAGTCTGTTTTAATTAGACTTGCGGGTGGGTCAGATGCGCTGCCTCCAGTAATGTGAACTGCTTCACACATGCGAGAAAACCAAGAAGAAACCGGCTGGAAGAAATTCTGGCCGGCCATGTCTAAAACCATGACCAGAATTTGCTCATCGGGTATTCAAATTTGCTTGATCTCCACAATTTTAAGTCTGTGAGCTACAGAATAAGCATTATTGAAATTAGGGTGCTTTTTGTTTTAGGATGAGCAGATATAGAATATGTATGTGTCACATATGGTATAACATCCTATCATTATATACATATTGCCTATGCTGCACACTGCATTGCATTTTATTACATAATCCTGCCCTAAAATTGTACTTAGATCTTTCTTCTTTTTAGATTAGCAGACCTCTATCCACACATGTTTTCATATATGAATACACTGAATACTTTTGGTAAGTGCGTGTCATTAAAAATTGTGTATAGGCACTGAGCTATTCAATAAAATGCAGGTGTATAGCGCCACCTGCTGTTTGCCCTTTTCCTTATTTCTCCATCCACCTCACTGAGGTGGTCGCACATGCTCAGTTTCAATCTTTAACTGTCATCAGCCCTATCTACGGTTAGAAGCTGTGGTAATTATAGAGAAAAAGTTGCAGAAGAAAGGACATGACCCCTGAGAAAGGACACACACACCCTAAACTGCCAGCCCAAAATACATCCATGTGAGACACAGGGCTGCTTCTAGCTATGTTAGAAAAAATGATTATGTACGATATGATGTCTTATCTTCATTTTTTACATCAGTCATGGGATAACGTCTTAGTAAATAATTTAATTCCCCATAATAAAAATAACAATTCTGAAGTACTGGAGTTATTTAGCTTCAAACTCTACATTGTGCCATTCCCATTATTCCTCCAAGAAATGTCAGAACATGTGGACAACTAGGTGTTACCGTTCTCTGCATATACACTTGTATAACAGAGCACCCACCCATATAAAACACGATCCACCATTTAATATAGGTAATGGAAACAGCTCATCTACTCCTCCTCCCTGCACAATGACCTCTGCGCAGGTTACAGATCATGCCTGCATCATTTGTCCATAGAAGTCAATGAACATCTCCTGTTCATTGTGTCCTACAGTCCATGGCTGCTGTAAAGCATATCTTTTTCTAAATGCTGAGGTAAGATGGCCATTCCTATAATATTGCATAGAAAATAGAATGAAAAAAATTCTGTAACCTGAAATGAAAAACGGATCAGTAAAAAAGGAATACGTGTCACTATCTGGTTTTAATTGGAAAAATATAATTGATACACCCCTTTTTAAAGAGTTTTTTCAGGCATTCTAAAAATACATGCATTCCTCAAACTTGGTGAAGAAAGTTTGTTTCATTAATACCATATTAAAGGGGTTATCCGGCAATAAAGTATTAAAGGGGTTATCCAGTAATAAATATTGATGACCTATCCTGAGGATAGGTCATCAATATCAGATCAGCTGGGGCCTGACACCCGGGACCTACGGCGATCAGCGGTTAAGAGGTCGGTTACTCAATGAGCGCCGCGGCCTCTTTCTAGGCCATGTGATGTCACTGTATATCGGTCACATGACCTAGATGCATCTCAGCCCCATTGAAATGAATGGAGCTGAGCTGCAATACCAAGCCGGGAGCCAGCTGCACTCCCCAGAGCGCGATGGCTCCCTGAAACAGCTGATGGGCAGGGGTGCCAGGACTAGGACCCCCTCCATTCTGATAATGATGATGACCTAGCCAGAGGATAGGTCACCATTATCATTTCACGGATAACCTCTTTAATGAAACCATCTTTCTTCAACAGGTTCGAGGAATGTTTATATTTTTCATAATGCCCGGAAAACCCCTTTCATTTTGCCCTTTATGATTCCTACGGAAACATTTGGCTTGGTTTTTAAAATGTAGGGTGGAAAAAGAAGCTTACATATGTACTACCAGCTCTTTCTAGCTTTGGAATAAACACTGAGGTTTTTATGGTTCAGACTACATTCTCAGTAGCATCATGGGGAATATTTCAATTTCCTATCCAAAAACATAATGTGACTGAAAAGTTGGGGTGAAGAAGAACGTTCCCAGTGGAACAGTTTATGGGTTTTATTGATTCCACTTATGTGAGATCGTCCTGTTTTTGCTTAAATGAAATGCTTTAGACGACAGATCCGTCTTATGGTAATGAGAACCTGAGTCTTGTCCAGCCCACAATCAAGCAAGCGAAAAGTAAAGTACAACAGACTCGTTGCATCTTGACAAACGTACGTTACGATGAAATACTCAGACGCCACAACAGCAAGACAATATAGATGTCAAAAGTCCCAGAACTTGGAAAGCACATTTAGTAGAAGTGACATTGATGTTAGTAACATTTTACATTTCAGCAACACAAAGCAGATGAACAGAAAAGAAATTCTCCATAACAAGGGGCGGTTGTTAAACTTGACACATGAAAAGAGTCGTGCAGAGACACTAGATAGTGAAGAAGGTGTCGAAACAAGATTTGAAAAAGCCTTTATTCGATGAAACTAATCATACAATAGCACTGATACAAAGTTAACCAGAGGCAATGGATTATCTTCTTACTGTTCCTTAAAGGTGCTGTCCAAGATTAGAAAAAACATGGCTGATCTCTCCCTAAAACGGCACCACACCAACACGTTGTGTGTAGCACTGCAGCATGGTAGCTCACCATTGACCATGGACTAGACCCTACAGGAAAATTTCCCGGTGGGCCAATTTCAGACCACACTAATAAAACAAGGAAACAAGAAATCCATATTTTTTTTTTGTTTGTTTTTTCTTTTTTACAATTGTAAAATTTTATTTAAAATATATCTTTAACCTACTTTAGCTTTTGTATAGAATATATTAATATGACAGCACATTAGAAAACCACCACACTTGTAATTTTAGTCCTAATGTTACTGTAGATTTCAGCATTACGTGTATATAAGGCTACTTTCACACTTGCGGCAGAGTGATCTGGCAAGCAGCTCCGTCGCCGGAACTGCCTGACAGATCCGGCAAAACGTATGCCAACTGATGGCATTTGTAAGACTGATCAGGATCCTGATCAGTCAGAAAAATGCATTGAAATGCCGGGTCAGTCTTTCCGGTGTCATCCGGCAAAACTGATCTGGCATAAAAAAAATTCACCTTTTTCTGCATGCGCAGACCGGAAGGACGGATCCGGCATTCCAGTATTTTGAATGCCGGATCCGGCACTAATACATTCCTATGGAAAAAAAAATGCTGCCATTCAGGCAAGTCTTCAGTTTTTTTGGGTCGGAGATAAAAGCATACCATGCTGCGGTTTTATCTTTTGCCTGATCAGTCAAAAAGACTGAACTGAAGACATCCTGATTCATCCTGAACGGATTACTCTCCATTCAGAATGCATGGGGATGAAACTGATCAGTTCTTTTCCGGCATTGAGCACTCAGTGTCGTAAAAGAAAAACGCTAGTGTGAAAGTACCCTTATTATGTATCGTATAGAAAATTACAGGCTCAATGATTATTTTAGCATTAAAAAAGAGATTGAATAATTTTTTTAGCTTCAACTTTTTTATCTGCCGGAAGGCTTCTCAAAAACTGCATGAGCTATTTGACAAAAATATATCATCATCATCCTCACAAGGCTGCATTTCGGTGCATTCAAAATCCTCAGAAGTTGTTTCCATGTTTAAAGACTCAGATACACGCTCTGCTCTCCTTGGAGATCCTTAGGGTTGTAAGGATGTTTCAGTTTGCTCAATTTCCACATTGCCATGCTCTCCCTCTGTTTCACCTAGTGTATGTGTATCACTGGTCTTCCTGCTCATGGCCTCTGCCTTCTGTTCCACTGGATTCTGACATCTGGCTCTCAAGCTCAAAGTTCTCAACCATTTCACATGTATCTGAAGGTTTATCTTTGATCTTGTAAACATCTCCAAAATCATTTCCATTTTCAAAAGGAATATTATGTTCTCCTGTGTATATATATATATATATAATATGTTTCCTTTGGACATTTTATAATCCATGTTTTTCCCCTTGAATTTGATGTGTCTTCTGGCATTCCTTGGCTTGAACATATGTTATATTCATCGTCATCTAGCATAATAATTTCATTAGAGTTATAAGTGAGATTTTTCTGCTTAGCCGAGCATTTCTGTGGTGTAGGAGTTTTACCCCCTAAGTCCTGGCCATCCACCTTTTCAGTGGGTGACTGTGTTCTGTCAGGAAGGAACAATGATGAGTCCATAGACTTGCCCAGATGTCGTTCTACTTCCTTTTTGCTTCTGAATGTTTTCCCTTCCGGACTTAAATAATACATGTCTCTACGTCTTTTAGAATCTCCCAATTTACGAATTTTTATCTTTCGCTTCCAGTTAACACCGATTTTAGGACAGTTTTCCCAGTTTGAAGTCTCGTTAGCAGGTGACCTCTGTGGAACAGCATTCAACTGTGTAGAAGGAGCTCCTGATTCCTCCTGAAGGCAATCTCTACATAGTATGCCCTCATACTTGTCAGGTAAAGGTACACTGCAGTTTTTACAGGTCCGATGTCTTGTTTTAGATGCAGCCTTGCCACTCTTTAAACTGCTAAACTCAAAACTTCTAGAGTCCCCAAATTGCCGACTGGTAAAAGGAGCTCCTTGAGGGATAGCAGGTTGTTCACTTGTGTAATGTTCTCCAGCAGGTAAGCTTTGCAGATTGACACGTACATTCATGTGGGGCTCTGTCTCTGGAGTTTTTTCTATTTCAGAATTGTTTGAAGCTGTTGCTTTATCAGTGACATTGACATCTGTACATCCAATCACTGCTTCTCCTGCTCTTGTTCCATTATTCTGATGAATAAGAGATTTTGACTGGTGAGAATCCAGTTTGCCGGAGGTACGAATAACTATCTGTCGTTTACAGCCATCACCCTCTTCAGAACAGTCTTTCCAGATTACGGTCTGGTTGGCAGATGACCTCGATGTGCATTTTTTAGGTTTTCCATCTGTGTCCTTTGAGCCTGAACTTTTCTGATTTTCCAAAGGTTCACGCAGATAATTGTTAGCAGGTTGATCTTTTGTGTTGGGGTTTGGTGATCCTTCAGAGGTGGCTTGGCCTTCAGATGTTCCTGGGCTCAATATTGTAGATTCAATATTTGATTGAAGTTGCGGAGCAGCATGAAGTTGGTTCTGTGCGTCATCTTTGCAGTGTTCTGCATTCTCGGCTGTTTTTCTTTTTGAAGTCTCTATAGCACTCCGTACACTCTGTGTCTGATAAATATGGCTCCGCAAGTGTTCAGAAAGAGTTCCTAGTTTACTTGGCAAAGAGTTCCTCTGTTGAGGACTGAGTAGATTAGAAACGGTTCCTCTGTTCTGTCCGTTTGGTGCACTCCACAGAGTTTTAATGTTATTTTCCATTTTCTCCAGTGAGGCATCATTGACACCGGTAGACACGTCTACCTTGTCCCCATCTCTCTCCAGGATAAAAGGAGAGCAGGAAGGTGATTCTGGTTCTGTCACAGAAAGATCCACCGATGGATGTGTTTCTGAACTTTCCTGTGCGCCAAGGTCCTTAGCTGGTTTTACGTTCAAAACATGTGATGAACATCCCTCTGAAGTATCGGGCATCATGGATTTCTTAGCATCTGTACAGCCTTCGGAGGGGAGCTTTTCCTTTCTGTTGGTAGAGTGTATCTGCAGAGTAGGAAGCTTAATGCCACCTGACATACCTAGAGAAGGTGCCACCCTTCTACTCTGGGGAAATTTAGCTGAGCATGAAGATGCATCCAGTGTACTCCTACACGACCTGTCTTCTATATTGCTGCCTGAGGACTGTGCGATAATGAGTTTGCAAATATCATTTGTTGTCTTTCTTCTTTTAGGAATATGAGCTGACATTCTGTCTGGTGTTTCCTCATCTTGTAAACGATCAGGGTGTTCTCCTATGAAATTTGTTTTTCTCAGTAGAGCGTCTTGAGGGATTAGCATGCACACTGATGCCAGGTAGTCTCTCTGGAGTCTTGTCTATATCTGTATTGCCTGAACATGACGAGTTATCAGTGACATCACTATCCAGTGCATCTTCTACAGCCATGTTATCATTTTGATGGTCCTGGTTTGCAGTCATTTCTATACACTCTGCGGTGACCCTGGAATTAGAACAAATTTATTTTTCAGAATTTTTAAACCGCAAAAAGGTCAGGCATTTAAAGGGTATTGCCATCTCAACAGAGTGCTGGATCGACTACTTCCAGTAGTCCAACAGCAGTGACTAGAGAAGTGGCTAAGTTTTTGAAATTCGCATGTCGCAGAAGAAGCAAACGTGTGAGTTGCACTACGGCCCCATTCATTCCTATGGCTACACTGTGACCTTTGGTTGTGCAACAGCTGTTGTGGCCAAAATTGCTGTGTAGATCTACCTTTAAAGTGAATGTGCCATCAGAAAATGTTAGTTTAACGATAAAGAATTTTCGTGAGATTTTTTTTCTAATTTTCATGATACTATATATTTTATAAAATGTATATAATCCTGCAATTTTTGCACTGACCACTACGTCATGATTTCATGTTCAGAATTACAATGACAAGACATCACCTCTACATACACTGCTCAAAAAAATAAAGGGAACACTTAAACAACACAATGTAACTCCAAGTCAATCACACTTCTGTGAAATCAAACTGTCCACTTAGGAAGCAACACTGAGTGACAATCAATTTCACATGCTGTTGTGAAAATGGGATAGACAACAGGTGGAAATTATAGGCAATTAGCAAGACACCCCCAATAAAGAAGTGGTTCTGCAGGTGGTGATCACAGACCACTTCTCAGTTCCTATGCTTCCTGGCTGATGTTTTGGTCACTTTTGAATGCTGGCGGTGCTTTCACTCTAGTGGTAGCATGAGACGGAGTCTACAACCCACACAAGTGGCTCAGGTAGTGCAGCTTATCCAGGATGGCACATCAATGCGAGCTGTGGCAAGAAGGTTTGCTGTGTCTGTCAGCGTAGTGTCCAGAGCATGAAGGCGCTACCAGGAGACAGGCCAGTACATCAGGAGACGTGGAGGAGGCCGTAGGAGGGCAACAACCCAGCAGCAGGACCGCTACCTCCGCCTTTGTGCAAGGAGGAACAGGAGGAGCACTGTCAGAGCCCTGCAAAATGACCTCCAGCAGGCCACAAATGTGCATGTGTCTGCTCAAGCGGTCAGAAACAGACTCCATGAGGGTGATATGAGGGCCCGACGTCCACAGGTGGGGGTTGTGCTTACAGCCCAACACCGTGCAGGACGTTTGGCATTTGACAGAGAACACCAAGATTGGCAAATTCGCTACTGGCGCCCTGTGCTCTTCACAGATGAAAGCAGGTTCACACTGAGCACATGTGACAGACGTGACAGAGTCTGGAGACGCCGTGGAGAACGTTCTGCTGCCTGCAACATCCTCCAGCATGACCGGTTTGGCATTGGGTCAGTAATGGTGTGGGGTGGCATTTCTTTGGAGGGACGCACAGCCCTCCATGTGCTCGCCAGAGGTAGCCTGACTGCCATTAGGTACCGAGATGAGATCCTCAGACCCCTTGTGAGACCATTTGCTGGTGCGGTTGGCCCTGGGTTCCTCCTAATGCAAGACAATGCTAGACCTCATGTGGCTGAAGTGTGTCAGCAGTTCCTGCAAGACGAAGGCATTGATGCTATGGACTGGCCCGCCCGTTCCCCAGACCTGAATCCAATTGAGCACATCTGGGACATCATGTCTCGCTCTATCCACCAACGTCACGTTGCACCACAGACTGTCCAGGAGTTGGCAGATGCTTTAGTCCAGGCTTGGGAGGAGATTCCTCAGGAGGCCGTCCGCCACCTCATCAGGAGCATGCACAGGCGTTGTAGGGAGGTCATACAGGCAAGTCGAGGCCACACACACTACTGAGCCTCATTTTGACTTGTTTTAAGGACATTACATCAAAGTTGGATCAGCCTGTAGTGTGTTTTTCCACTTTAATTTTGAGTGTGACTCCAAATCCAGACCTCCATGGGTTGAAAAATTTGATTTCCATTTTTAATTTTTGTGTGATTTTGTTGTCAGCACATTCAACTATGTAAAGAACAAAGTATTTCAGAAGAATATTTAATTAATTCAGATCTAGGATGTGTTATTTTTGTGTTCCCTTTATTTTTTTGAGCAGTGTATATAACACAGGACCCACCATTCACAATAGATGATATCACATCTCATCTACTTCCTCCTGATCTGCCTAGTAGACTCTCCTATGGAATTAAATAGTCAGATGCTGTCCATTGCATCTATGGATCATGTAGCTGCTCTCAAAGGACAAGGAGTCTCAATAAATTTTAGGGCTAGTGGCCAGCTCAAAAACAGCACTTTAGGATTTATTTTAAATATAGGGACATGGAAATAAAATGTAGAAAAAAAAATAACCCAAAATTCTAAAAACAAGTTTAACATAAAAATGTGATTTAAACCAGTGATCCCCAACTCCAGTCCTCAGGGCCCACCTCCCCAGAAATCCAGTTTTAACAAGAAATCCAACTTGAACTTGCAGAATGACCAATTCACAAACCTGAGCACTGATTGCCACTACATTTGATCCAACGAAGGTCTCTGATGCCTCTCCAATGAACCTCAGCCTCCCTGGTCTAAACCCCAAAGCCGATCATGAGCCCTCATGGCCATCAGCTGGATACTTAATGATCGGATGATCTCTGTAGTAAATAATGCTAGGGGCATCAGATACTTATGCCCCTGGTCGGTGGCTGCAGGTACTCTCCTGAATTTAATTGTATAGCCGTCCTCGGTGATAGTTGAATACTGCAGTGGGGCAGCGCCAGCAATATTTTGTGCTATGCTGTTAATATCCAAAGTTTAATTAACACTACCATTAGGTCCAAATTGGACGTTCCATGAGGTGGTGGTGCCAGCAGTGTTAAACCTTAGCCCAGCAGGCCCCTGATAATCAAGGATTTAGGAAAAAAACTGCAGCACTCGATGTCTTCATTCTTTGCATTGAAGACATCGAGTGCTGCAGTATTTCTTCCAAATCCTTGTGCTATACTATGGTATTTGGTTCTGCTGGGGTGGCATTTTGTGCTGCACTACGATATTGCTGGCCCTAATCGTTGTCCCTGGCTATTTGTGTTGGCCTTGCCTACTTGTGTTTTGCCGTCTTCTGTCAATTTGGACCCGTCTAAGACATGGGGCCTTTTTTTTTTTTTGTTTTTTTTCTTGGGCCACTTTAAGCTTTCAATCCGGGTCCTCGATTTGAATCCAACCAAGGAAAACTTTGGCATGGCATTTTCAAGTTCTCAAAAGGTTTCTTAATGCTGGCCTTACACATTAGATAGATGATGGCCAAACGCTCTGCTGAACCTTCCACAGATTCGGCTTGGCAAAGTATGCACATGTTCTCAATATGGAGAGAGGAGAAAGCCACTGCTAGATCCTGCTGGCAGTAGTTTATCTTCCCAAGAACAAGAGTATCAGGCATATTGAAATCCAACTGCCCAACACTTATCTTCTGCAACATTTGCCATTTGCTGGGAGTTGTAGTTTTGCAACATCTGGAGGGCTGCGGGTTGGGCATCCCTGGGGTAGAGCATTTGTATGAATCTTCCCGAACCTCATGTGAAAACTCCTTTAATATCAATAAAGCTGAAATGCAATACCAGACACAACCCTTGGTGTGGCGCTGTTTTGGAAGAAAGCAAACCCTTTAATTACTGGGAATCCGGAAGGAATGTTTTTCATCAATTGGGCCATTGAAGGTTAGGTTTGCGAATTGTTGCAAAAATTATTTGCTCAAGTGAACAAGAGCAATGGCTGCCTCAAACAGCTGATAGGTAGGGGTCCAGCACCCCCACCTATCTGAGACTGATGACTTATCTTTAGGATTGGACATCAATATCTATAACATGGACAACCCCCTTAATTCCTATTAAGGGACATTAGGCTGAGGTGCCCTCCTCCATAAACGAAGACCAATAGTTGAACCACCGTAATGATGTGGACGAGGATAGTTCCTGAGAACCATGGTGGATGCAACTATTGGCCTCTATGTATATACCAGCTGCCGCTTATGAAGTTTATTATCATGATCACAGATGACTCTTCCCCTTGAATTATTAAGACGTTAAACAGTCTATGCCAAAGCGGCAGCCGTATGCAATGGATTGGTGGGACCTTCCCTCATCCCATCATCACAAAGAGATTCTCCATCATATTGGAAGTCCATTATTCAGCAGTCAAACCTTGAGCTTTCACTTTTTTTGCTCTTCTTGCACCCAAGCTCCGTTTCTTTCTGTGGCCAGCCCCTCCCTTTTAGATTTGCCACTGCCTGGCCCTGTCAATCATAGCAGCCAAGGAAGGGCTGGCCACAGAAATGAGTGGAGTTTGGCTCTTGCAACAAGAGCAATGGTGACGCCCTCATGCACCAAAGACCCCAAAAGACCTAATCTGCTTATTAAGACAAAGTATCATAACTCGAGAACAAAGCCTCAGATCAGCAACAACTATGTGTCTATGCAAACAATTGGATAGGGAGGTCACTGGTAACAGATTCCTTTTCATTGATTCTCAGCTGAAGGTATAGACGAAGATAAAGGAACGACTTAAGGCCATTCCATGATATACCGTCTAGGTTCAATAAATGTGAACCTTGTAGACTATTTGAGAAGAGAAGATGCTAATTACAACATAACATGCAGAAAACCACTATGTACATTATCAGCATACACAAAGCACACACAGACAGTTCCATATGGCTTCACTTACGTGTATCAGAAAGCATGCAGTGATATCTACAGAACATCAATGAAGACCAGGAACATTTTAGGAGATAATTGTAACAATTAGGGTAAGACCCCATTAGTTTCCAATGTTGTGTATAAAGGACTAGGATAAGAACTAGGATCAATGGTCCAATGTGGAGTATAACAAACTCAGGCGAGACCCTAATAAAGTTTCGAATCTTGAGTATAATGAACTAGGGCAGGGCTGGCCAACCTGTGGTTATCCAGCTGTTGTAAAACTATAATTCCCACCATGCCCTGCTGTAGGCTGATAGCTGTAAGCAGTATAGGAATGCTGGGAGTTGTAGTTTTGCAACAGCTGGAGAGCCGCAGGTTGGCCATTCCTGAACTAGGGTAATGGACCAATACTGAGTATAAAGAACTTGGGAAAGAACCTCCTAATAAAGTTTTCAATACAGATTTTTGGCAATGCAAAACTTACCAAGTCCTTGCAGAACTCCAGATTTTTCTTTAGGCCGTTTTTTCCTCCTACGTTGGTCCAAACATGGGAAGTCCCCAATTTTTTCAAAGCACAACTTCTTATTTATAAGGAGGAAAAGAATTGCCAGGAGAACAATGAATACACCTACTGCAGACAGAAAACCAATGGCCTCCGGAGTGACTAGAAAAAAAAAAAAAGTCCATAATTTATTAATGGAGAGGGCTATGAGACGGGAGATAAATTTTACCAAAAATATATTGGGGAGATTTAGAATAATGGGAGGATATGTGAAATAAACCCATCTGTCCTGTGAGGCATCTTAGCCAAAGAGCTGAGCTGGTAGGGGTCAAGTGATGCACTCCAGGAACTGAGGAAATGGTATGTTTCGACAGAGTTATTGGGGCAGAGTCAATAATTTTGGCTTCTGGTTTGGCTCCTCAAGGCACCATTTAGTGGTTGGAATAGAACCCACTAGCTTTAATAACTCATTAAACAGATGATCTAATCGAAGGCCTACCATTGAGGTGGCATGAGATCGGTAAGACTGATGATCCTCAAAGTCTCCCATGAATGGAAATCGTGACAAGATTGGTTCTTTAGATAGGAGGTGATAAATATGTCCAACAGCCACTTCTCTCCTTTTTCATAGAAGTAACATTTATAGGGCCAACACATGGGGAGCTAGATGATTATAAAGGTGGTTTCAATTGCTGAAGGCTATCTTTGATAGCAGAAGAAACCACACTAGTCTTCAAGCACATGGCTGTATCAAGCTTCCCTAGAAACCTTATAGGACCTTATTCTACCATGGTACTGCAGCACACAGAGGTTCTTCTACCATGTGCATGGGACCTAAAACGGATACTTATGGCCAGATTGTACCGGGATTATGACAACTCAATGACTTGCCCCATATGCCATTATAGCATTATAACAGTAAAAAAAATCAGCTAAAGGACTGTCTTAAAGTCTACATCTAGTGATATAATCTGAAGATACAGCAGCAAATCACTTGTAACTCCCCAAGACACACGATTTAGGGTAGTGTAGGCTAATGGGCATGGTTGCACCCAGTATTTAAACATCTACAGAGCAACTGTATCCTAAAAGGCAACCATCCCCCATGACAGGTCCTCTATCTAAAAGGGTGTTCCCACAACAAACAACTTTGACTATTATAGACCAGTTCTTTAAATATCAGTAACAAGTAATAAGTAATTTGAGTCATTTGAGTTACAGTAACTGTAGGTAAATCCTCCTAAGTCCTCTTCACCGCCCCACACCCACAGATTTACATCAACTCGCAGGTCAACAGAGATTGTTTATTTAAAGGATTTAACTGCATAATCTTATTACACTCTGTTTTCCCTCCTATAAAATATGGATCACGAATAAGATATCGTGCAAAGGTGAAGGCTGGACGTATTTTACTAATATAAATTACGTTTTTTTTTAATAGAAAATGTCACACAGAATAAAGATTACATCGTTCTTGATGTACAAGAACTTCCTGAAATATGAGTAGGACGGCCCCATACAAGTTATTACACACATGCAACCACATTTAACATCAAATGAAAAATAAAGTAACTTTGCTTTAGATCTTAATTACAAATTTTTTATTGTACTGTTTCTCTTTGGTAACAGAAACTAAGTAATATAATCCCGCAGCCCTCCAGTCTCATACCATTTGCCCCCTACTTTGTGCCAATATACATTTGGTAAGACGGGTAAAAGAGAATATGACTGAGGGATCATCAGACTACACAGAGTTGGTTTGTTGTCTGTTACCATGGTGATTCATTGTCTGCATAGGAGCTGTAGAAACGATGGACGTTTTTTTTATTAAGACCTATTGCAAAGTTGCTTTATTTTTCATTTTCTATATATATTGATAGTATTAAAAATTGTTGAGGTGGATATAGCCTGAAAATAAAGGTATTGTACAGATTCCCTACTAAAGCTAGAACTGTCGGTGAAATCAATAGCACGTGCTGGGGATGGACAGGACAAATGGCAAAACAAAGACAATAATACCAGGGAATCTATACCTCCTGGCTTCAGAGGCTTCGGGCTTTGGCCTCTGTGTCCAGCAAAGCTGAAGGTGCTCTAGCTGGCTTAGACAGGACACATCCAGCAGGGATGTGGACCTGCTTCCTTCCCCAAGCAGGGGGTACTCTCCACTGATCTCTAACTAACTAAACTCCTCCTTAGAGGGAGAGAAGAGAATGGAAAAAAGGTTCCATCCTTGCTGCCACGTTCTGGTGAACCAGGTACATTACATGAACAGTTGCATAGAAATAGCAATGCACATTGTAGTGGACTGAAATAAATGCATAAGATGACACTGTGTTAGCCCATAGAAGACAGTAGCGGGGTACGGAGTGGTAATGGCACTCCGGGGCATTACAGATGTACCACCTGACTATCCCAGTGGCGGGCGCTTGGTTGGCAGTATTCCAAAATTAGATTTGGCTGCTTTGCCGACTTTTACAAAGAAAAAAATCTACTTTGTCATAAAGCGCATTTCTTTGTAAGTAGTAGGGAGCGGCAATTGCGATGCTCGACGTCAAATGCCGCATTTAAAGCCGATTTAAGCATCTGATAGTAATAAATTTAATATTAAATTAGTATAAAAAAAAAATTCATACTTGCCTCATCCATTTGCTCACGACGGGCCGGTCGCCGCCATCTTGTTTAAAGATCTGGTGCAAAATCTCGAGCGTCCTGTGATGACGTCATCGCGTCGCCTGGTGTGGTGACGTCATACTTCACTGCCCACAGGATTTCATGCGAGATCTTCAAGCAAGATGGCGGCTGGCCCGTACCTGGATGAGGTAAGTATGATTTTTTTTTTTTTTTTTACACTATTTCAAGTAAAACTGATTTGCTACCACGAAGCACGAGGAAATTTTGGCTTTGTGGCAAATCTAATTTATCCTGAAATTCAGATCATCAACACTAATCCTCAAGATCAGATCTGCGGGGGGGGGGGGGGGGGGGGATACGACACACTCCTGACGCCCACGCCGAACAGCTGTTCGAAGAGAATGAAGCGCTTGTGCGAGCGTTGCTTTATCTTCACTGCTTATCTGCTCACTTGACGTTGCAGCGGGGAACAGGGTTATTTGCAGCTCGTCTATGGAGTAGCTAAAATAACACTTGCTCGTCGCTGCAATGTCAACAGCAAGCTGGTAAACGGTATTCTCTTTAAACAGCTGATCGGCAGGAGTGCCGGGAGTCGGACCAGCGCCGATCTTATACTAATGACCTATCCTGGGGAAGTTCATCAATATAGGAATCAAGCGAACCCCTTTAAGGAACAATAAATTATAGATAATACACACAAAATATTAAAATATTCTAGGACTTCTTCTATTAATCACCTTCCCCTTGGTCCGTTTTTGTCTGATATAACAATTAAAACTGAGAAAATATATAAAGAAATCTGAGCCTCGGCCATATCCCCCCTCCTCCCTCTCACAGCCCTGTACTAAGCTGTAAGACAAGTGGCTGGAGCAGGAGCCTCCCTGCTGTGTCCTGTCTGCAGTTAAAGGGGTTATCCCCTCTTAGACAATGGGGGCATATTGCAAGGATATGCCCCCATTGTCTGACAGGTGCGGGTCCCTACAAGGAGAACGGAGTGGAGAAAGTTAAGGAGGGCGCACCTCGCATGCGCAGCCGTCCTCCATTCATTTCTATGGAGCCGCCGAAAATAGGCGAGCACTGGCTCGGCTATTTCCGTCGGCCCCACAGAAATGAATGGGAGCTGTGTCCGCGCATGCGCAGTGCGCTCCCATTCACTTCAACGGGAGAGGCGGGGAGCAGGTGGTGGACGGAAACACTGGGTCCTCCAGCCGCAACGCTCCCCGGCTCCGTTCTCCTTGTAGGTGCGGGTCCCAGAGGTTGGACCCGCACCTATCAGACAATGGGGGCATATTCTAGCGATATTCCCCCATTGTCTAAGATGGGAATACCCCTTTAAGCCTCTAGCATCTCGGGAGCAGATGATCAGGAGCTTATCCCGTGTTGCCTGCAGGATTTCCGTTTGTGTTTAGGATCAGTGCTGCGGACTGATGGCGAGGGCAACAATGTTTCTTGTTTTCTTTTAGCATTTATTTCTAGGTGTAATATTCATTTAAATTCCGTCTGGTTGGAGCTATCAAGGAGTTATTTGTCAGCAAAGAAGGTGACAGTGAAATGAGCACACGGATTGCATCAGTGTCTGGCTCGCCCCGATCAGATGACTGCGAAGTCGCATGAGAATACGTGTTTGCTCTGATTATTAACACCTACAGCGGCTGCTATTAATTTATAGCCAGGCTCTAAAATCACAAGTCCCTTTGTCACCATGTGACAGCAGAAAGCAGCATTAGGCCTCATTCACACATACGCGGAGTGCACGAGCGCACGGCGTCATTGGTTGCTATGACACTGTGCGGTTTGTGCCGCCGCTGTACAGTAATACCCTCGTATGATCTATACGAATGTATTACTGTACTGCGGCGGCGGCACGAAGCGCACGGTGGGTGTCATAGCAACCAATGATGCCGTGCGCTCGTGCACTCAGCAGGACGAGTTTTCACGGACCGTGGTCCATGAAAATCCACAAATGTGTGAATGCGGCCTTACAGAACTATTACGGGGAAAAAGGTAAACTGTAGAAACTTAGTGGAATATTGAATTGTATCCGTCCCCTATACAGCGCCCGACATATGTAATAGTACCTACCTACAGTGACCATGTGACAGACAAATATACTGAGTTCATTCTCACTCAGGTTTGTCTTCCCCACAATTCACAAGAGGGTTCATGTGAAGTCTTGGAGACTTAAAGGGGTGCTCCGATCACAGACAATGGGGGCATATTGCTAGGATACTCCCCATTGTCTGATAGGTGCGGGTCCCCTCTGGGACCCACACCTACACAGAGAACGAAACGGAGAGAGTGGTGGCTGGAGGACCCGGGGTCCGGCCACCGCCAAGCGCTCTCCCCATACAAGTGAGTAGGAGCGCATTGTGTATAGTACCACAGTAACAGATCTATATAGTGCAAAAATTATTTGCATAGGTTCACATGGAGTATTTGTGGTGCAGATTTTGGCACAGATCCTGCATCAGGTTTTTTTTTTTTTTTAAAGGGAACCCGTCATCCACTTTATGCTGTCCATACTAACAGCAGTATAAAGTAGAGACAGGTGAGTGGATTTCAGCGGTCTGTCATTTAAAAGTTAAAAGTAAGTGGTTGCTGAGAACCAACATCACAATCATTGCAGACTGGGCCTGGAAAAGAGTCCCGGCCACCTGAGAAGAGTCCTGGTTATTCATGAGTTCCTGCTCTCCTGCCCACCTGCTGATGGCTGACAGTCTTCTACCTAGTTTTCTCCCTTTCTCTCTAGGAGAGAACTGCCAATCATCAGCAGATGGGTGAGAGAGCAGGAGATTAGGAATAACCAGGACTCTTCTCAGGTAGATTTGACTCTTTTCCAGGCCTGGGCTGCAGTGATTATGATGCTCGTTCTCAGCAACCACTTACTTGTAGCTCATGAGTGACACATCGCTGACATCAGCATTTCTGTCACTATTTTATGCTGCCCTCAGTGAGGTCAGCATAACGTTGATGACAGGTTCCCTTTAGGCACAGGATGGGTAGGTTTACGCAAAGTATTTTCCTGATGCTGAATCTTGACGCGTCACAATGGACAGGACACAGGCCGAAAAAACCCATCATAATTGACATGCAGATTTGTGACACCCCCGAGTGGTATTGCCACTCCTACACCCTGCTACTATCCCCAATGGTCTAACCTCATGTCATCCCTTGCATTTATTCCAGGTCCTCCACACTGTGAATTTCTAATGTTATGTAACTGTTCATGTAATGTGCCTGGTTTACCAGCAGGTGGCAGCAAACACGACAGAGATGTACTTGGATAGAATGGAACTTACCATTCTATTCTAACCCCCTTTGTAGGGGAGTGGGCCAGCCCTACTTCCTGCATGAAGGATGGGGACCAGTTAGTTTCAGTCTAGCTTACTCCCTGCTAGGGGAAGGGTGTGCAGGGGCACGTCTCTGCTGGACGTGCCCACACCAGCCAGAGCACCTTAAGCTCTGCTGGCCATGGAGGCCAAAGCTTAAAGCCTCAGGAGCCAGGAGGAAAGTTCCCTGGCATAACCTAGAGTCAGACTACAAAGTGAAGTGCACAGGGCCGCTGATAGGCCAGTACAGCTGGCCCAGTTGTACCGGGCCCGGCTGGCAGGGGGGCCCGGGCTGCCGACTCCCGAGCCATTTTAATTTTTTTGCTGTCAGTGGGCTGGCTCCAGTAACAGCAGGCAGTGTGGGGGCGGCGCTCACTCACTGACGTCACACGCCTGCTCCTCCCACTAGGCGGCGCAGGCGCGTGACGTCAGTGAGTGAGCGCTGCCGCCCGCACTTGTTACTGGAGGGTGGAGGGAGGAGGCAGGAGCTGAATGTAAGGTAGTATTTTAGTAAAGAGATGAGCGCTGTGCCTGTGCTAAAATTAAAGTTACTGTCTGCAGCCTGCACGGCTGCACCGATTTATTAATGTATACTACTGTGAGTGGCGGGGGGGGATCTATATGGATGACGTCATGACGGCACTGTTATAGGGAGGGCGGGGGATCCGTGGATGGCACTGTTATGGGGGGGGGTCTGTCATGTGGATGACACTTATGGGGGGGGCCGGGGGGTCTGTGGATGACACTTATGGGGGGGATCTGTGGATGGCACCATTATGGAGGGGGATCTGTGGATGATACTGTTATAGGGGGGGATCTGTGGATGACACTGTTATGGGGGGGATCTGTGGATGACACTGTTATGGGGGGATCTGTGGATGACTGTTATGGGGGGGATCTGTGGATGGCACTGTTATGGAGGGTATCTGTGAATGGCACTGTTATGGAGGGGTATCTGTGGATGACACATAGCATAAGATGCTATATACGGTATGTGTCATCCACAGATCCCCCTCTATAACAGTGCCATCCACAGATCCCCCCATAACAGTGCCATCCACAGATCCCCTCCATAACAGTGCCATCCACAGATCCTCTCCATAACAGTGCCATCCACAGATCCCCTCCATAACAGTGCCATCCACAGATCCCCTCCATAACAGTGCCATCCACAGATCCCCTCCATAACAGTGCCATCCACAGATCCCCTCCATAACAGTGCCATCCACAGATCCCCTCCATAACAGTGCCATCCACAGATCCCCTCCATAAAAGTGCCATTCACAGATCCCCTCCATAACAGTGCCATTCACAGATCCCCTCCATAACAGCGCCATTCACAGACGACCCCCCAGCGCCATAAATATCACTTGTAGACAAATCTGCATGTTGTTTCAAGGCGGCGTCCGGGGAGGGGCCAAGGGCGGGGCCAGGGGTGTGGCTGAAGGAGGGATCAGGGGGTGGAGCTGAAGGGGGCCCCGTCATGTATGCTGTACGGGGCCCCATGATTTCTATCAGCGGCCCTGGAAGTGCAGCATACAGAAGAAGCTAAGTTATACAGCCAGCCTGTCAGTACAGCAGAGTCAGAGAGAAACAGATATAGCAGAGTGGAGTTTGCCTGCCAATTTAATGCTAAAGCCTGCTGGAACCAAGACAAAGCCTGTAAACCGTTTTGGAGAACGTTTATGCAAAGTAAAGCTGCCATTGAACTTCATATCAAGGTCTGGACTGCAGTTATTCTTTATTTATTGGTTCGGAGAAAAATCCTGGGTTCCAGCCGTATCCAGGTAGGAGCACTGTGACACGCATAAAGAGACACATTTTAGGCCGCACTATACCACTTGGCATTCCTACACCTGGGTCGCGTTATAGAGGGCCCTAGGGGGAGGCGCCCGTTGCAGATTCCCCATTTTAATCAATGGGGAAGTGTCTGCTTGCATTTTTGGCACGAAAACCACACCAAGAATACTCAGTTTGAACATACCCAAAGTACTCTGTGTGGGAAGCTGGTGCTCATTGCTCATGTTGAGTTTTGAGCATTTTTCAAGGGGCATTTTACAAGGTTTTCAGACCAAAAATTTGCTCCAAGCCGGCAGTTGTCACCCATGTCACCCATTTCTGCCAGATCTTTCCCCAGCTGCTGCAGCCATGACGTCTTTACTGACCTCAGCGATATAGGATCGGGCCAAGACCACTGAGGCCAGTGATTGGCTGCAGCGCTCATATGAATATTCGGGCATGTCATCTCTGCAGCCAGACAAAGACCAGCGGGGAAGTGACCGGAAATAAAACAGGCCACAGCGAATTGATTTGCAGAGTTCTGCACCCAAGACGGCGTGCCCCCGAAGCTGAGGATGCTCCCTCTACCATTTGACTGACAAGGCTGGACATCTTGGGTAGCCTGGGAAATATCGCACCGACACCGCTGCTATGAGAAGTGGGGCAACCACAGAGGTTCTGATTCCGCTGCTGGAGCAGCGACTGCACATGTTGAACAGTCACTGCAGAACCTTTGTGCTTGCACCACTCAGAGCAGCCGAGATGTCCAGCCAATCAAGCAGTAGGGAGAGTGTCCTCCGCTTCGGGGACACCCCATCACAGGTGCAGAATTCTGCTTATTAAGACAAGTTGATTCTTCCAAATCTATTTGCTCATCTCTAGTCAGTATACATTAAACCCCTATAATGACCCTCTTCCAATGCCCGGACACCTCATATAGATTATACTTACCCCGCTACCCGACACCCGTGTCGGTCCTGATCCCTGCGCGGCCACCGCTGCACCTCCCTGTTGCGCAGATCTAAACGTGCGTCAATGTGGGAGAGGGGCAGCCAATAGCAGGCCGCTACAGGGACGAGCCTCCCTAGCATTGCGGGTGACGCTAGGGAGGGTCATCCCCGTTGCGGCCTACTATTGGCTGCTCCCCCATCGCCGGATGTTTTGATCTGCTCAACAGGGCGGCCGTGCCAGGATCAGGAACGACGCGTGTCCCGGGGAGTGGGGTAAGTGTAACCTATATAAGGTGCCCAGGCATTGGGGTGGGGGGGGGTCATTATAGGGGTTGGATGACCCCTTTAATTTATGATACAGTACTTGCATGCTTGAGTGACATTTCTGAATAAGTCGGGCAACTCCTTTAAATCGGAAGGTATTTTGTGCCTAGAAGTATCTGCAGTGTAAATACTGGTATAGAGGAGCCAAATCTTTGAATCCTCAGACAAATATATGTACCATAAAGGACACGCGCTCGTAGCTATAGAAATCAACTTCCTATGTGTGATATTATATAATTAGCTGCTGGGTTCTTTATCCCCAAACTCTGGCGTCCGCCTGTTTGTGCTTCCCCCATGACACCGAGTCAAATAATAGTCTCTCCTCATCCTTACTTCATGCAAATGTTTGGTACAAAATGACAAAATATTATGCCTTATTACCTCCATTAATTACACTTTCTATATGTGTGTGCCACAAGCTATTATTTTCCCCCTGGTACAAAGACATTTTTCATTACCGGATTGTAATGACTGTACTTGCACGGAGGGAGGGGGGGGGTTGCGTAGGAAGAGGTTCTTCAGGAAGCCATACAGAGAAGGTAAGTCAGTGATTAGCAGAGAGCCTCGTTCAAATGTGCACGCCCACTCGCACGCCCACACTTTGTGCTGCATTGTATTCGTTTCGCCGGGTTGGCTGGGCAGCGAGGCATCCAGAACCATCTGCAGTGCGATCGGTAATTAGCACGTATCAAAGTGACACAATAATCACTTTGGTGGCAGCGGAGGTCCTGAAGAGCCCCCTGTACATGGCAATCGAGGGTTCGGAACGCTGTTATTTTCCATAGACGTATATTATGCATGACACATTCATTTTTCAATCGCCGACGCAATTTTTTTGCGATTATTTGACGCAGCAGGTTCTCATTTGCTGAAAATAAGTTTTTGTTACTTAAATATTGCCTCCCCCCCCCCCCCCCTTCTGCAATTCAGTCTACAGAAATGCACAGCCTCCATGTGCTGCTCTACAGGCACCACGTGCATAAAGATATCCTCCCCTAGGGGCCAATATTTGTAGGGCAAAATATCTCCAAACATATGACAGTCCATATAAATACAGACATGCAGTACAGGCTCCATGCACTGGAATAAGAATCCTATTAAAGGGGATGAGCCGCCATTAAATGGTGGTATAATATACTTGAGCATAAAAACGAATTATTTTTGCAATTTACTTTGTTACAAAATGCTTCAGTTGTGAGCTATTCCCTGTACTTCATTATAATGGTGCCCCCTGGTGTTTAATCTGCATAGTAATGTACATGTCGATCTTCTGAGGTGGTCGCACATGCTCAGTTCCATCTTTCAACTGCCACAAGCCAGATCTACTGTTGGAAGCTATCACAGTTACAGGGAGAGAGCTGCAGCAGAAAGCTCACACCCCTTGAGCTGTAATAAGGAGATAGCCGCAACAGAAAGGACACGGCCCTGAGCTGTGATAGGGAGAAAGCTGTAGCGTGAAGGACAAAACCCTGAGCTGTGGTAGGGAGAGAGTTGCAACAGAAAGGACATACCCCCCTGAGCTGTGATAGGGAGACAGCTGCAGCAGAAAGGACACAGCCCCTGAGCTGTAATAAGGAGAGAGCTGCAGCAGAAAGGATACATACCCTGGGCTGTGATAGGTAGAAAGCTGCAGCACAAACGACACGACCCGGAGCTGTGGTAGGGAGAGAGCTGCAAAAGAAAGGACACAACCCTGAGCTGCGATAGGGAGAAAGCTGCAGCAGAAAGGACATTCTCCCAGAGCTACCAGCCTGAAGGGAATCTAGCAATAAATTGGGAGATCTCTGGATCCATGTGAGATACAGGGCTGGTTCCAAGTTTGTTAGGAAGGTATTGTCATTTACTATATAATGTCTGCTTTTCTTTTTTTATATCTATCATGGAATAACCCCTTTAAGGCTCTGTACAAAACCTAAGGGATCATGCACATGGCCATAAGGCCTCTTGCACACAAACTTTTTTTTTTCCGTTTACGTTCCGGTTTTTTTGCATTCCGTATACGGAACCATTCATTTCAATGAATCTGCAAAATGCTTTCCGTATATCCATGCCGTTCAAAGATAGAACATGTCCTATTATTGTCCGCATAACAGACAAGGGTAGTACTGTTCTATTAGGGGCCAGATGTTCTGCAAAAAACGGAATGCATACGGATGTCATCTGTATTTTTTGCAGATCTGTTTTTTGCGGACCGCAAAATACTGAAAGACATACGGTTGTGTGCAAGAGGCCTTATGAGATTTCCAGTGGCAGCCATGCTTTTCTACAAGAAAGTTCAGGCTTGTCTAACTTATAAACTGCAGCAGGTTTCTATACCGTATACAGGCGCAAGTCGTCATTATAGGGTTATTTTTTCATGTGCCAGCAAATACCAACCTACACAACAACACATCATGTCTCCTCTGCATGCACCGACTGTCCGCCACATCTGCTTAATCTGTTAATAGTTCCCGCTAATATTTTATGCATCCAATACAGCACACAAAGCGAGGCATGACCGGTACTTAGTATTCACAGGCGCGGTCATCGACATGAAGCGCCCGCTGCGGTTATTTAGCCGCTGTCTGATTCTTTAAGTCTTTTGATTATATACAACGAGCTGATGGAAAGCTGTGATAATTACCACCAGCTCCACTTGGCCTCTTTTCTATGATTCCCCTCGACATAAGGCACACGTCGCCTTCTTCAGGGATTGATCTAATGGCTAATGGATCTATTCTTGCAGATAAGAAAAAGGGAAAGGTGAACTACCAATGGCTGATGCACTACAAGGTGCAGCAAGTCTTTCCTTCACCCGGAGCAAGGATTGAACGATTAGCCTGGGACCTAGACACCTTGGCCAAGGCAGAGTGGCTTGTTGGCACCCTGTCTAGCGCCCGGGCACATGCCCTACCAGCCCTCCTTTAGCTATGGCTCTGGGCTACGAGGATACCGTGCCAGCCAAGCTGATGCCCATACATGTAGACAGCCCGTGCACAGGGGTGAAACTATGGAGGAGGGGGGCAGGTGGACACACATAACTAGTGAGGACCTTAGAATCCATATGTAACTGATGAGGTCTATAGAATCCATATATAATATGGAATAAGGTGGCTCTACTGTTAGTCGTATGGAGTAAGGTGCACTTGTACGGATTGACTCACCCGGTCTTCAGTAAATCATTTGTGTCAAAATTATGTAAAAAAATGTGACCGGTGCAAATATATTTATTCAGTCCTAGTACAATATAAAACTATAACTTAAAATGTGAATAAAATGAGGATAAAATCAAAACTTGATAGGTAGGAGGTATTATACTGGTACAAACACTAAAGGTTTGATCACTCCACCGGTGATCAGTGAACCACTGAGGAAGGGACAAGTGATAGTTCCGAAACGCGTCGGGTAAAGTTGGGGACCTCCTGTTGCCAACTGTCTGTCGCCTAATAGAATGAAAATGAAGTGGAGCGCTCCATGAGAACTACTGCTATATTATAAAAAATCTGGGATTGGCTCTATTCACCACGTGGGACGCTGCCCGCTGTTCCAGGCCGGCACTGACCTCATCTACCTCATAGGCCACGTGGGGTGCTGGAACCCCGATCGGCAAACAGGACGGCTGACTGAACGCCGTATCCACAGCCCTCGCAGTGAAGAGAAGCGGAGGTAAGACACGCTCGTGCCGGTGACCACGTGGGACGCCACGCCAAGGCACAGCACCCCGCTCCTCACCACAAACCAACGAACTGTGAGTAATATACTGTGGACATTAGAGCCACCCAGCTGGAGATGCATGCTAGCTGATGGTATACAGCATACGATATGAGACTAGATCAATATATGGTCTTATTGAACAGATTATGCAACGTATCTGAGCTTCTAGACGGACTCTCTTATACATGATGTGGACAGATGTAATATCATGCGGTTTCCCAGGTGTATATGAATATTAGTTTAACCCCTTACCAGGCTGGCAAATGTACTTATTGACACTTTGAATATATTATATACCATAGCGGTGGAGTGATCAAACCTTTAGTGTTTGTACCAGTATAATACCTCCTACCTATCAAGTTTTAATTTTATCCTCATTTTATTCACATTTTAAGTTTTTAGTTATAGTTTTATATTGTACTAGGACTGAATAAATATATTTGCACCCATATGCTTCCAAATCCATATGTAACTAATGAGGACTATAGAACCAATAGATCCCTATATCACTAATGAGGACTATAGAGTGCCTATATATCTCCCTTGTGACAGTATGTAGCAGCCATCAGTGCTATGTGACAATAATACTCACCCGCAAAAGACACGGCCGGGTATGAGGACTAAGCGTTTCCTAGGTCACTTCATGGCTTATGTTTCGCACTGAGCCCAGCAGTCGTCTCTTACACCCATTTCCCTTCCTTCCTGTGTAAGAAGCAGAGATTTGGCTGAGCTCCTCGGCTGTAATGTTGGGGAGTGGTACTGTGCATGTCACACAAGTCACTGGGAATGTTTGCATATGGGGTAGAAAAATGAAGCCACCTAAAGAATGTCGGCCAACAGGTGAAGAACCGACCAGACGAGTTTTTCTCCTTATTTCTAGTGTAAAAATAACAGGCTGGCAGTCAGTGTATACAGTGTATTGTGTATGGCAGTCAGTGTATACGGTGCATTGTGTATGGCACTCAGTGTATACGGTGCATTGTGTATGGCAGTCAGTGTATACGGTGTATTGTGTATGGCACTCAGTGTATACAGTGTATTGTGTATGGCAGTCAGTGTATACGGTGCATTGTGTATGGCACTCAGTGTATACGGTGCATTGTGTATGGCACTCAGTGTATACGGTGTATTGTGTATGGCACTCAGTGTATACAGTGTATTGTGTATGGCACTCAGTGTATACGGTGTATTGTGTATGGCAGTCAGTGTATACGGTGCATTGTCTATGGCAGTCAGTGTATACGGTGTATTGTGTATGGCAGTCAGTGTATACGGTGCATTGTCTATGGCAGTCAGTGTATACGGTGTATTGTGTGTGGCAGTCAGTGTATACGGTGCATTGTGTGTGGCAGTCAGTGTATACGGTGTATTGTGTATGGCAGTCAGTGTATACGGTGCATTGTGTGTGGCAGTCAGTGTATACGGTGCATTGTGTGTGGCAGTCAGTGTATACGGTGCATTGTGTGTGGCAGTCAGTGTATACGGTGCATTGTGTATGGCAGTCAGTGTATACGGTGTATTGTGTATGGCAGTCAGTGTATACGGTGTATTGTGTATGGCAGTCAGTGTATACGGTGCATTGTGTATGGCAGTCAGTGTATACGGTGCATTGTGTATGGCAGTCAGTGTATACGGTGTATTGTGTATGGCAGTCAGTGTATACGGTGTATTGTGTATGGCAGTCAGTGTATACGGTGCATTGTGTATGGCAGTCAGTGTATACGGTGTATTGTGTATGGAAGTCAGTGTATACGGTGTATTGTGTATGGCACTCAGTGTATACGGTGTATTGTGTATGGCAGTCAGTGTATACGGTGTATTGTGTATGGCACTCAGTGTATACGGTGCATTGTGTATGGCAGTCAGTGTATACGGTGCATTGTGTATGGCAGTCAGTGTATACAGTGCATTGTCTATAGCAGTCAGTGTATACGGTGTATTGTGTGTGGCAGTCAGTGTATACGGTGCATTGTCTATAGCAGTCAGTGTATACGGTGTATTGTGTATGGCAGTCAGTGTATACGGTGCATTGTCTATAGCAGTCAGTGTATACGGTGCATTGTCTATGGCAGTCAGTGTATACGGTGTATTGTGTGTGGCAGTCAGTGTATACGGTGCATTGTCTATAGCAGTCAGTGTATACGGTGTATTGTGTGTGGCAGTCAGCAGGGGCGTCGTTAGGTCAAAACATTCGGGGCTTGAGCCCCGGATGTTTTGACCAGTGCCCCGAATGTTATGCTGGCAGGGCCGGCGCTCTGTCTCTCCTGCGCTACACCGGCCCTGCCGCTTTAACTCTAAAAAACTGTAAACCTAATCCGCCTGGTGCAGACTTAACTTTTAACTTGAAATCAGCCGCAGCCGCCCGCTCATCTCTCACTAGATTCTTACTGCAGCTCCGGTAACAGCAGGCAGTGAGGGCGGCGCTCACTCACTGACGTCAGGCGCCTGCTCCTCCCACTAGGCGGCGCTGGCACGTGACGTCAGTGAGTGAGCGCCGCCCGCACTGCCTGTTACTGGAGCTGACTAGCTGAACCTGAGACTGAGTACGACTAGAGATGAGCGCTGAATCTGATTTATAAAGTTAAAGTTGCACTTGCAGGATACGGAGGGATTACAGTTTAAAATGTTATGTACAGTTGTACACTCCTGTGAGGGGCAAGGAGGGGGATCTGTGGATGGCACTGTTAGGGGGAGGGGGTTCTGTGGTGGATGGCACTGGTATGGGCAGGGGGATCTGTGGTGGATGGCACTGTTATGGGGAGGGGGATCTGTGGATGGCACTGTTATGGGGAGGGGGATCTGTGGTGGATGGCACTGTTATGGGGAGGGGGGGTCTGTGGATGGCACTGTTATGGAGGGGGATCTGTGGATGGCACTGTTATGGGGAGGGGGATCTGTGGATGGCACTGTTATGGGCAGGGGGATCTGTGGATGGCACTGTTATGGGCAGGGGGATCTGTGGTGGATGGCACTGTTATGGGAGGGGGATCTGTGGATGGCACTGGTATGGGGAGGGGGATCTGTGGATGGCACTGATATGGATGATCTGTGGGGTTGCCCAGACGGCTAGGCCCTTCACCTTCACTGTAGTTATTAACCCCATTCAGCAGTCCCCCATTCACTGAAGGGGGGGACTGCTGAAAGGGGTTAATAAATACTGTGAAGGCCCCCCCCCCCCCCCCCGTGGCGATGAGGGCATGGCTTCATGTGATGGGGGCGTGGCTTCATGTGATGGGGGCGTGGCTTCACCTGGGCTCGTGCCCCGGATGTCTTCAGACCCTAGCAACGCCCCTGGCAGTCAGTGTATACGGTGTATTGTGTATGGCACTCAGTGTATACGGTGTATTGTGTATGGCACTCAGTGTATACGGTGTATTGTGTATGGCACTCAGTGTATACGGTGTATTGTGTATGGCACTCAGTGTATACGGTGCATTGTGTATGGCACTCAGTGTATACGGTGTATTGTGTATGGCACTCAGTGTATACGGTGTATTGTCTATGGCAGTCAGTGTATACGGTGTATTGTGTATGGCACTCAGTGTATACGGTGTATTGTGTATGGCACTCAGTGTATACGGTGCATTGTGTATGGCAGTCAGTGTATACGGTGCATTGTGTATGGCACTCAGTGTATACGGTGTATTGTGTATGGCAGTCAGTGTATACAGTGTATTGTGTATGGCACTCAGTGTATACGGTGTATTGTGTATGGCACTCAGTGTATACGGTGTATTGTGTATGGCACTCAGTGTATACGGTGTATTGTGTATGGCACTCAGTGTATACGGTGTATTGTGTATGGCAGTCAGTGTATACGGTGCATTGTGTATGGCAGTCAGTGTATACGGTGCATTGTGTATGGCACTCAGTGTATACGGTGCATTGTGTATGGCACTCAGTGTATACGGTGTATTGTGTATGGCACTCAGTGTATACGGTGCATTGTGTATGGCACTCAGTGTATACGGTGTATTGTGTATGGCACTCAGTGTATACGGTGTATTGTGTATGGCACTCAGTGTATACGGTGTATTGTGTATGGCACTCAGTGTATACGGTGCATTGTGTATGGCAGTCAGTGTATACGGTGTTAAAATAGGTGTGGTAGGGGGTCCTCTGTGCCCTCCAGACCGTAACACCTCTCCCATGTGAAGTCACGCCCGCTCCTTTGGTTGACACCAACGGCTCGCTTGACAGGAACGCGTTGAGCTCCTGCGCATGTGCCATGAATGGGTGAATGGGGATTGCGGTACACAAATGTGGAGTCTGTAGGAACCTGCGACTGTTCATGCACCGCAATCCCCATTCACAGCGCATACGGGATGTGTGTGTGTCAAAGAAGGTGCAGGCATGAACTCACAGGGCAAAAACAATGGTGCTTATAGAACAGACTACACAGTGTAGCGTTATACTGTATATTGTGTGGCACAGTGTATAACATAAACATATTTCACATGAAAACTTACAATTACTTGGCTTGACACTTGGGGATCTCGGACGCCACTTCAACACTTTGGCCGGGGGCTCGGTGGAGCTGATGTTGTGTTTTATCCTAATGAGAGAGATTTCATAATAAGGATTTGGAAAAGGGACAGTGGGGTCGCAGAGCAGGGGGAGGCTGGTGCTGCTACTAGGGGGTCATACCATGGGGGAGCAAAAAAGCCCACCATAATGCCCCCCCCCAGTAGAAATAATTATCCTTATAATGTGACAGTGCAAAAAATACCCCGTCGTAATGCCCCCAGTTGAGCTAATGTCCCTATAGTGCCCCCATAATGTGTCAGTATAAAATACCCCTATATAGTGCCCCAGTAAATGCCCCCATAGTGCTCCTCTCCCCCCTTCCTCCTAGTGCCCCCATAATGTACCAGTATAAAATGCCCCATATATAGTGCCCCAGTAGATGCCCTCAGTGTCCCCCATAATTTGAAAGCATAAAATACCCCTTCTTAGTGCCCCCCATAGATGACTCCATAGTACTCATCTCCACCACAGTACCCAGCATAATGTGTGACAGTATAAAATGCTACAGTACAGAGCCCGCCATATAAAATACCCCTTCTTTGTGGCCTCAGTAGATGCCCCTATAGTGCCCACCAATAATGTGCCAGTAAAAAGAGCCCCCATAGATGCCCCCCAATCATGTTCCAGTAACAAGAGCCCCCCCAATCATGTTCCAGTAACAAGAGCCCCCCCCAATCATGTTCCAGTAACAAGAGCCCCCCCCAATCATGTGCCAGTAACAAGAGCACCCCCCCAATCATGTGCCAGGAACAAGAGCACTTCCTCCCCAATAATGTTCCAGGAACAAGAGCACTCCCCCCCCCCCCCCCCCCCCCAATTATGTGCCAGGAATAAGAGCACTCCCCCCCCCAATCATGTGCCAGGAACAAGAGCACTTCCCCCCCAATCATGTGCCAGGAACAAGAGCACTTCCCCCCAATCATGTGCCAGGAACAAGAGCACTTCCCCCCCCAATCATGTGCCAGGAACAAGAGCACTTCCCCCCAATCATGTGCCAGGAACAAGAGCACTTCCCCCCCAATCATGTGCCAGGAACAAAAGCACTTCCCCCCCAATCATGTGCCAGGAACAAAAGCACTTCCCCCCCAATCATGTGCCAGGAACAAGAGCCCCCCCCAATCATGTGCCAGGAACAAGAGCCCCCCCCCCCCCCCAATCATGTGCCAGGAACAAGAGTACCCCCCCCCCCCCCCAGTCATGTGCCAGGAACAAGAGCACCCACCCCCAAATCATGTGCCAGTAACAAGAGCATCCCCCCTAATCATGTGCCAGGAACAAGAGCACCCCCCCCCCCCCCAATCATGTGCCAGGAACAAGAGCACTGCCCCCCCCCACCCCCCAATCATGTGCCAGGAACAAGAGCACTTCCCCCCCCCCCCCCCCAATAATGTGCCAGGAACAAGAGCACTTCCCCCCCCCCCCCCCCCCCCCCAATCATGTGCCAGGAACAAGAGCACTTCCCCCTTCCCCCAATCATGTGCCAGGAACAAGAGCACTTCCCCCCAATCATGTGCCAGGAACAAGAGCACCCCCATCATGTGCCAGGAACAAGAGCACCCCCATCATGTGCCAGGAACAAGAGCACCCCCATCATGTGCCAGTAACGAGAGCCCCCCATCATGTGCCAGTAACGAGGCCCCCCCATCATGTGCCAGTAACAAGAAGCCCCCCATCATGTGCCAGAAACAAGAAGCCCCCCATCATGTGCCAGTAACGAGGCCCCCTCATCATGTGCTAGTAATAAGAGCCCCCCCCCCCATCATGTGCTAGTAACGAGCCCTTATACTTACCTCCATGTCAGTGATGCGATGCAGGCCTTTTCCGGCCTGTGTCCTGCGCTGACGTCATCGCGCCGCCTGCATCGGCAGCCTATCAGAGACACAGGGAAGGGACACGTCTCTCCCTCCCATGCCGCAGCACAGCCATCTGTATCGCTGTCCTGAGGACAGCGATACAGATGACTATGGAGATGAACGCTTCCACAATGGAAGCACTCATCTCCCTGTGCCCCGCGGCCACTCCCTACTTTTCACCAGGGCCGCGCCGCCAGATCCCCCTGGATCCGCCAGTGGGCCGAGGCGGCCTAGCGGGCTGCTGGGCCTATTTTCACGCAGGGGCCTGGAGCTGCTACGTTAATCCGGCCCTAGATTAGGCAGTGGCTGAGGGACAGACAACAGAGGGTTGTAGTCAGGGGCGTAGCTAACGGCGTAGCCCTGGTGCAAGATTTCAGCTTGAGCCCCCCTTCCCTGTGGCACAAGGGTCTTTGGGCCCCCTCAGGCTCCTGGGCCCGGTAGTGACTGCTACCTCTTTTTGCAAATCTGACCAGTGTCACTTTAAGTGCTGATAACTTTAAAACGCTTTGACTTATCCAGGCCATTCTGAGATAGTTTTTTCTTCACATATTGTACTTCATGACACTGGTAAAATGAAGTTTAAAAAAATCATTTTTATTTATAGAAAAAATACCAAATTTACCAAAAAATTAAAAAAAATTGCAAACTTCCAAGTTTCAATTTCTCTACTTCTATAATACATAGTAATACCTCCAAAAATAGTTATTACTTTACATTCCCCATATGTCTACTTCATGTTTGGATCATTTTGGGGACCAGTTCAGGTCTGAAGTAACTTTGCGAGACTTACATAATAGAAACCACCCAAAAAATGACCCCATTCTATAAACTACACCCCTCAAGGTATTCAAAACTGATTTTACAAACTTTGTTAATCCTTTAGGTGTTCCACAAGAATTAATGGAAAATAGAGAGACAATTTAAAAATTCAACTTTTTGGGCAGATTTTCCATTTTAATAATTTTTTTCCAGTTACAAAGCAAGGGTTAACAGCCAAACCAAACTCAACATTTATGGCCCTGATTCTGTAGTTTACAGAAACACCCCATATGTGGTCATAAACCGCTGTACGGGCACACGGCAGGGCGCAGAAGGAAAGGAATGCCATACGGTTTTTCAAAGGCAGGTTTTGCTGGACTGGTTTTTTTGACACAATGTCCCATTTAAAGCCCTCTGATGCACCCCTAGAGTAGAAACTCCATAAAAGTGACCCCATCTAAGAAACTACACCCCTCAAGGTATTCAAAACTGATTTTACAAACGTCGTTAACCCTTTAGGTGTTCCACAAGAATTAATGGAAAATAGAGATACTATTTCAAAATTTCACTTTTTTGGCAGATTTACCATTTTAATAATTTTTTTCCGGTTACAAAGCAAGGGTTAACAGCCAAACTAAACTCAATATTTATGGCCCTGCTTCTGTAGTTTACAGAAACACCCCATATGTGGTCATAAACCGCTGTACGGGCACACGGCAGGGCGCAGAAGGAAAGGAATGCCATACGGTTTTTGGAAGGCAGGTTTTGCTGGACTGTTTTTTTGACACAATGTCCCATTTGAAGCCCCCCTGATGCACCCCTAGAGTAGAAACTCCAAAAAAGTGGCCCCATTTTAGAAACTACGGGATAGGGTGGCAGTATTGTTGGTACTAGTTTTAGGGTACATATGATTTTTGGTTGCTCTATATTACACTTTTTGTGAGGCAAGATAACAAGAAATAGCTGTTTTGGCACCGTTTTTATTTTTTGTTATTTACAACATTCATCTGACAGGTTAGATCATGTGATATTTTTATAGACCAGGTTGTCACGGATGCGGCGATACCCAATATGTATACTTTTTTTTTAATTATTTATGTAAGTTTTACACAATGATTTCATTTTTGAGGCAAAAAAATCATGTTTTAGTGTTTCCATAGTCTGAGAGCCATAATTTTTTCAGTTTTTGGGCGATTACCTTGGGTAGGGTATGATTTTTGCGGGATGAGATGACTGTTTTATTGGCACTATTTTGGGGTGCGTGTGACTTTTTGATCGCTTGCTATTACACTTTTTGTGATGTAAGGTGACAAAAAATGGTTTATTTAGCACAGTCTTTATTTTACATTTTATACGGTGTTCATCTGAGGGGTTAGGTCATGTGATATTTTTATAGAGCCAGTCGATACGGACGCGGAGATACCTAATATGTATACTTTTTTATTTATTTATGTAAGTTTTACACAATAACAGCTTTTTTCAAACAAAAAAAATGATGTTTTAGTGTCTCCATATTCTGAGCCATAGTTTTTTTATTTTTTGGGCGATTGTCTCAGGTAGGGGCTCATTTTTTGTGGGATGAGGTGACGGTTAGATTGGTACTATTTTGGTGGGCAAACGCCTTTTTGATCGCTTGCTGTTGTACTTTTTGTGATGTAAGGTGACAAAAAAATTGTTTATTTAGCACAGTTTTTTTATTTTTTTACGGTGTTAATCTAAGGGGTTAGGTCATGTGATATGTTTATAGATACGGACGCGGCGATACCTAATATGTATACTTTTTTCCCCCTATTTACCAATTTTTTTTTTTACTTTATTTGGGGAAAATGACGTTTTTGTTTATTTTTACTTGAAACTTTAAATTTTTTGGGGGAAAACTTTATTTTTTCTACTTCTTTTTTTTCACTTTATTTTTTGTCCCACTTTGGGACTTGAACTTTTGGGGGTATATTCCTTTACAATGCATTCAGATACTTCTGTATTGGAATGCACTGGCTGTATGAGTAATACTGTGTGTATTACTCATACAGCTTCCGGGGCCTGTGAGATCCAGGGGGCTGGATCTCACAGGCTCTTCACCGGAAGGCAGCGCAGATGCCTCAGGAAGGCATCGCGCTGCCTTCCATGCCATCGGGTCCCCCCCACAGCCCCATGGGGACCCGATGGCACCACCGCCGCACCAGGTAAAAGCCGCAAACCGCAGGTCTGGATTGACCTGCGGTTTGCGGCGATCGCCGACACGGGGGGGGGGGGGAAGGGTCACGGAACTATCCCGCGCATTTAGCCGAGGTGCCTGCTCAATGATTTGAGCAGGCACCTTGCTCCGATCACCGCCCGCCGGGCGGCGGTGATCGGAACAACACATGACGTACCGGTACGTCATGTGTCCTTAAGGACTCGGGAAACATGCCGTACCGGTACGTCATGTGTCCATAAGGGGTTAATAGCTTTATCAGCAAAATTGCAGAAGGCCTCGATGGTAAGGTGTGTCTTTTTGCTGAGGACGCAAAGATTTGTAACAGGGTTGATGTTCCTGGAGGGATACACCAAATAGAAAAGGATTTAGGAAAACTAGAGGAATGGTCAAAAATCTGGCAACTAAAATTTTATGTTGATAAGTGCAAGATAATGCACCTGGGGCGTAAAAACCCAAAAGCAGAATATAAAATCAGTGATACAGTCCTAACCTCAGTATCTGAGGAAAGGGATTTAGGGGTCATTATTTCAGAAGACTTAAAGGTAGGCAGACAATGTCATAGAGCAGCAGGAAATGCTAGCAGAATGCTTGGGTGTATAGGGAGAGGCATTACCAGTAGAAAGAGGGAGGTGCTCATGCCGCTCTACAGAGCACTAGTGAGACCTCATTTGGAGTATTGTGCGCAGTACTGGAGACCATATCTCCAGAAGGATATTGATACTTTGGAGAGAGTTCAGAGAAGAGCTACTAAACTGGTACATGGATTGCAGGATAAAACTTACCAGGAAAGATTAAAGGACCTTAACATGTATAGCTTGGAAGAAAGACGAGACAGAGGGGATATGATAGAAACGTTTAAATACATAAAGGGAATCAACAAGGTAAAAGAGGAGAGAATATTTAAAAGAAGAAAAACTGCTACAAGAGGATATAGTTTTAAATTAGAGGGGCAAAGGTTTAAAAGTAATACCAGGAAGTATTACTTTACTGAGAGAGAGTAGTGGATGCATGGAATAGCCTTCCTGCAGAAGTGGTAGCTGCAAATACAGTGGAGGAGTTTAAGCATGCATGGGATAGGCATAAGGCCATCCTTCATATAAGATAGGGCCAGGGCTATTCATAGTATTCAGTATATTGGGCAGACTAGATGGGCCAAATGGTTCTTATCTGCCGACACATTCTGTTTCTATATACGGTGTATTGTGTATGACAGTCAGTGTATACGGTGTATTGTGTATGGCAGTCAGTGTATACGGTGTATTGTGTATGGCAAGTGAAACCAATCCCAGCGGGTGCTTGTAAGCAAACTTCAAGGTTTTATTATTTCATATTATATCCAATAAATACATGGACGCGTTTCAGCATATCCAGCTTTGCTGATGAAAGCTGGATATTCTGAAACACGTCCATATATTTATTGGATATAATATGAAATAATAAAACCTTGAAGTTTGCTTACAAGCACCCGCTGGGATTGGTTTCACTTATATTGTGGTCTTGAGTCCAGGTGGCTATTCCTTGTATTGTGTATGGCAGTCAGTGTATACGGTGTATTGTGTATCTAGGCCATAATGGAGGAATTCTGCTATAACTGTACATGTTCCAACTATGCATGTTAAAAACGCAAGTATCTAGATCAGTGGTGGTCAAATCCATAACCAGCACTGGTCCCACACAGTACAGCTTGCAGCACAAGGACCAGTATGGGACCTTGGGCAGGGGCTTTGGCTAAGGCCACGGGTATATATACTACAGAAGATGCTCATGGGGCCCTAAGATGAAGGGGGCCCCACCTAGGCAGGACTCCCAAGGAGCTGCATTGTTCGCAAACAAGGGTAAATTGTCCAAAGGTTAATGGAGAGGGGTGGAGGACGAATCAAACCCTAGTTCCTCCTGTCCTTGGTGGCAAAACCCACCAACGCTATAATGGAGGTGCAATTTGATCTTTGCTATGGGGTCCCCTCTCTTCTCTGTATGCCCCTGGATGAGACCTTGCTAGCCCAGCTCCTTGGAAGTTTGCTGTTCCTAAAGTCTATCCATGGAATGTATTAAGTGGGATTACAATATTACATTAAGGGGTTGTCCTACCAAAAAAATAATATTCAGCATTTTTAAAACCAACTTGTTAATCTGAATACTTTTGTAATTGCTTGTAATTACAAATTTAGTATAGATTTCAGTGAATAACTCTGAGGCTATCTGTATGGCGCCACCTGTTGTTTGAGGTGGTCGCACACGCTCCGTTCCATCCTTCAACTGCCATTTTGGGGTTGAAATGTACTTAGTGGTCTGGTCTGGGGTCTGAATTCACGTTGGAATCTGATCTCTGGATTAATCTTAGGACAATGTGTTTGGTGCCCAGAGGCAAAGAAGCCACAGGATCGAGGAGCGGTAAATACATGTTGAGGTCTAGTCTGGGATCTGAACAAATTTTTTGGAGTCTGGTCTGGGGTCTAGACTAATTTGGGGTAATATATATAAGACCGCGGCACTCGAGTTGAAAGTAAATAGTTGTTTATTTCGGTCTCATCCCGAGACCTTGTTCACGGCCTGAGTGAAAAGGAACGTCTGGTGTGGAGGCCGTGAACAAGGTCTCGGGATGAGACCGAAACGTTGGCCTTAATTTTCTGGATGGATAAATAAACAACTATTTACTTTCAACTCGAGTGCCGCGGTCTTATATATATTACATACTGACTGACATTACCGCTGAGCACCGGAATTTATTCACGGAGTGCCGTCCAAACCATTTCTGAATTAGACTAATTTGGGGGTCTGGGGACAGTTAAAGGGGTTCTTCAGGCTTTTAATATTGATGACCTATCCTCAGGATAGGTCATCAATATAATATCTGTGGGGGTCCGACACCCGGCACCCCCACTGATCAGCTGTACGAGGAGACGCCGCGCGCAGTGTGCACGTGCTGTCTCCCTTCTCTCTTCCTGCTCACTGCTGCTTTGCCATAGACATAGCAGCAGCGAACAAGACGAGAGACTGCACGTGCACACTGCGCGCACCTTCCCTTCATACAGCTGATCGGTGGGGGTGCCGGGTGTCGTACCCTGCTGATCTGATATTGATGACCCGGCAAACCCCTTTAAATAATTCTGGGATCGAAATGTATTTAGTGGTCTGAATTAATGTTAGGACCATGTGTCTGGTGCCCGAAGGCAAAGAGACCTCAGAAATAAATGTTGAGGTCTAGTCATTCTGAACTAATTTTTTGTCTGGTCTGGGGTCTGAAGTTACTGACGAGACTAGATTAATTTTGGGGTCTGGTCTTGGGATAGTTAAGAGTTTTCCGAGATTTTTTTTAACTGGCGACCTATTCTTTCGATAGGTCATCAGTATCTGATCAGTGGGGGTCCGACACCCGGGACCCTGCTGATCAGCAGTTTGAGAAGGCACCAGTGCTCGCAGTAGCTTACCAAGCACAGCGCCGTACACTGTATACTGGCTGTGCTTGGTATCGTGCTCGGTGCCATTCACGAATGTGTCGTCACTGGCCTAGGGAAAGAAGCGAGAAGGCCATGGCACTACTGTGAGTTTTCTCAAACAGCTGATCAGCGAGGGTCCTGGATGTTGGACCCCCACCGATCAGATGCTAAAAATCTCAGTAAACCCCTTTAAGTAATTCTGGGTAAGATATGTATTTAATGGTCTGGTCTGGGGTCTGAATTCATGTTGAAATCTTGGTTCTGAATTAATCTTGGGGTAGGTAGATACATTTTGAGGCATGGTCTGAGGTCTAAATTTATGTTGAAGTCCTGTCTGCTCAGGAGCACATCTGGCAGCACAGTACGGTGCACTATATCTCTGGGGGCACATGTCCGCAAAATATATTCCATGGGACACCCTTGTGTGATTTGATGATCTCACTGGGAGTTTTACAGGTTTTTTGTTTTGTTTTTTGCAAATGTTCTGCAAGTGTATGCTCTGGGGGGAACTTATTCAAATTGTAGTTTTGGGTCCCATAAATTTCTAGTTACTGCCCTGATCTGAGCATTGCATGTGTGAATGGAGTCACAGTCCTTCCTACAGATCAGTCAATGGGTCATCCTTTTATGTGCAGAGCAATTGGCTGGACGGAAATTGCTTTCACTGTCATTTTATGGCCTGCACACCTGTATTTGCTTGCTGCTATTAATAAGGCTGGCGCTCTGCCTCCTCCCCATCTGAGACCGTGCTTTATTCTTTTATTTCAATGCCAATATGTAAGTGGTGCTTTCCATGGGAACCTTTGCTCTCGTCTTCTGCATCCTTTCCCCGCACGGTATTGAGTGGTCAGTTACCCTGACAACAGGCGGCCTTCCGTGTAGTACGACCGTCTATTACACGTTATCTAGCAACCAACGGCCTCGGGCGGCGGCCCCCTCCTTCATCGCTCGGCACTGGGCAGTGTTGCTAAGGTCTCGGCGAGACGTATATATTTATTCACTTATAGTAGTGGATTGCTTGGATTAGGTTTTTGTGATATCACGGATTGGTTTACCATCATTCATATGAGATCTATAGCCCGTACTGTAACTGTATTGCTGGACATATCTGATCCTTGGAGCATACAGCTGCCATAGTTGGCACCAGTCCCGAATCTGCAAGGACGATACCTACTTTTTACTGACAGTCCCTGCAAATTCAGGTCGAAATCGGTAGGGATTATGTAAGCCCATCCTACAAGCGGGTGGTCCTGGGTAGGACTAACATGTCACAGATTTGCCGACTAGAATAGATGTTAAAGGGGTTATTCAATGAAAAATATTCGACAGTTTTAAAACAAGCTCCTGGATCTGACTATTTTTATAATTGCATGGAATTAAAAATTTTGCATAGCCACGGAGATACGCAATAAAATGTATCTGTATAGCGCCACCTGCTGTTTGTTGTTTTCTTATTTCTTTGACCTGCTCACTGAGATGGCCGCACATGCTCAGTTTCATCCTTCAACTGCCTCCTGAGCTGTGATAGGGAGAGCCTGGACACGCCCCCATAGCTGCAGCAGAAAAGACACTCCCCTTGAGCTGTGATAGGAAGAGCATGGACACGCCCCCTTAGCTGCAGCAGAAAAGACACTCCCCTTGAGCTTTCAGCTTGATATAAATCTAGCAGAGCAATGAATGTGAATCTCTGGATCCATGTGAGGTACAGGGCTGGTTCTAGCTTTGTTAGATAGAGGTTGTCATTTACTATATGATGTTTGATTTTCATTTTTTACATCAATCGTGGGATAACCCCTTTAACTAGCTTGTTCAGCTGATACCTGTTTTTCCTGCCTCCCAATTTCTAATGAAAACAACAAATCGAGCATGCTAAGGTTCTACGTGCCTGACCTTTTTTACACCAACACCTGCTGATGGTGAGAGTTAGGAAAATATGTACATAGTTGCCAACAGTCCTACATTTGCAGGGACTGTCTCTAGTTTTTAGATACAGTACCTGAAAATTCAGGCTGTTCTAGGCAGAAAATAAGCAGGACTTACTAGTCGATCCCAGTGTGTTTGGGGCATTACTGGGGCAGGGCTTACACACCTTCAATTTACCAACTACAATGTTCAGTACCAGACCTGGGGGAATGTTTTATTATGTATTGTTATGTTGTTCTTATGCTTTGGCAATTTATTCCAGCAAGAGAATGAATAGTTGGCAGGAACGGAGCTAACCACCCTGTTCCTCCCCTCTTGGTAGGAGTGGGCTGGTCCTGCTTTCTGCCAGGAGGGGGAGTTCCCGTTCAGACAAGCTAAGGGAGAGGAAGCACATGCCAGAGCTCCTACTCCTAGTAACCATACCCAGTTCTCCTGTGAGATCAACACTGCATAGAGAATCCAGAGCTTCCAGAAAGCATCAGTGTGCCAAGACCGCAGAGAGACTAGCAAAATTAATTAAAAATTTAGGCCTCATGCACATGCCGCATTTTTGCAGCTTGGATAAGGACCCATTCACTTCAATAGGGCCGGAAAAGACGCGGACAACTCCGTGTGCCGTGTGTTTTGTGGATCCGTGATTTGCGGACAGCAAAACATAGTACGGCCGTGTGCATGAGCCCTTACAGACACTGCTGCAGGTGAAGGACTACGGCAGTGCCATTCTGGTGCCAGAATCTGCACTTTGTACTGAATACTGCTGGATGTGCCACAAGCTGTATTCTTCACTAAGTAAAGGGAGACTTTTATACTTTTACTTCTGGCCTGATTTTTCAAACCACCTTTCCACCGCACCGATCCCCAGGGAGCGACAACCTGAGGGAGTACACAGTGACACAACACCTCATCAGAGCCACTATCACTCCCATCCTCTACAACAGCTCCTCAGAGGCTCGCAAAATTTTCAGGTTCTGGGGCCAAACCGTGGTGCATCACATGTGTGTCCAGATGAAACTGTCATGTGTGGGTAAAGGGAATTGCATGATGGGCAATCCTTGCAAATGCTGCACTTTCAAGGTAGCATTCATATTGAGTTGTATCTAATAGCTGGGGATACACAATAATGCTTACCGCTAGCACCCCCAACATTGCACAGGGGGAAAGACTGCAGTATGGCTAATAAGGTAAGTAATCTCTAATAGACAAAGAAGCATTGACAACTTTTCAAGAAAGAACAATTTAAAGGGAACCTGACATCAACTTTATGCCAGTGGCGGATCCAGAGCCTGGTCTCGGGAGGGGCACAGTCTGCTAGACTGTCACTGGCACTGCCGCAGTTGTCCACAACCCGTGAGGTGAGGTCCCGTCCTTGTCCCGACTCCCGCGCAGCGCTCCTCTGTTCCGCACTTACAGTTCCCGGGCCCGGAACTTGGTGGGCGGGCCTAATTAGAACAGCGCTGGCTGGCAGTAAGATACATGGGGGGGGGGGGGGCTGAAGGGACAGGGTGGGCCACCAATGTCTCCGCGCCAGTGTATGTGAAGGGACCCTGAAAAACTTATTAAAGAGGACCTTTCATGGGTCCAAACATTGTAAAATAACTATGTTGCACATATGCTGAAAGTATGGTCAATAATTCCAATGTGCGAAGGAAGAGGGCTGGGCTAAAACAGAAGTGTTTTTATTGAACAATTTTACTGCATCACCAGCAGCCTTAGCTGATTAAAGAGATGTGCATTAAATCATTTTACCCTGTTTATTGCGCTTAATGTGTGTTCTCTTACCTGCAATGACAAAACATGACCTTCAGTCTGAGAGACAGGAGAGTAACAATATATTCTGTTGGATGGCGGTCTGGGATGGACTTCTAGTTTAACTCCCTGTAGTCGCAACACAGTCTTAAACTACCGTCCTTCTTTCTCACGCACACAATGGGTGAGGAGTATGATGATTTGGACTCTGCAATCCATCCACTGTTCAGCAGATCCTGCAGATATTCTTTCACCTCCTGGTGTAGTGGCTTAGGCACGGACATGTAAGTTCTTCTAACCGGTGTATTGTCTTTGAGGCGCAGTTGTAATTGTAGGGAAGGGATGCATCCGACGTCAGAATCATCTTTAGCGAAGGCGTGGCATTCCTCCCTTAGCATTGTCTTGACTATCTGTTGATCTTCCTCCGGTAGGTGTTCTATAGGTACTGGTGGATCCCAGTGTTCTCGATAAGCATAGCTTACCGGTGATTGACTAGTGTTTAAATTATCCACTCGACCTTCCGGCCCTGATCTGAATGACTGTTGACTGAGTCACCAAGTGAGTGGCCACACTCACTGATTCTTTTGGTTTCACCTGAGCTGGGTATGTTGTCTTGATAGGCTAGAGGCACCCAATCCTAGTCTGACTTGGTAAGATATCATCTCGCTTGGTGGTGGTTTAAACCGGAATGGATAGTTTGGAAAATTGTTCCTTTTTGAGTGACACTAATGTCTCCCCGATATACAGTCCTTCTAGGATATCACTAGCCTTATCAGGTGTAAACAAGACCGTCTGATCTTGCAAGGCTGGTTTGGTGTGAGCCCTGCATCTGAGATGCATCACAGTGTTTGCCGGAATTCTTTGTTGGTACCAGTCTTTAGTGCAGTACCACCAGTATCTTTCAGGCGGGCTTGTAGTTGATTCACCAAGACTTCTGCTTTGGGGGTCGGCAATTCCAAGGTGGTTCCTAGTAGGTCCACGAACCCTGTAATGGTTCTCCTTCCCTTGACCGCTATCTCCTTGAAGAGTTCTTCTATGACATTATACCCGATGATTGGCGTCTCTGCTACTTTCTCATCTGGCATTACCACAAACACAAATGGCACTACTAGCTGTTTGGTGTTGTTACTTCCCGCTGTTAGTTGAAAAACGACATCAATCCACCCGGAGAAAGGAATTTCAGTATCGTTGGCTGCCTTCCCAAGGAGGACTCCTGGCCCCAGCAATTCTTCAAAAGATCGGAGCACTGTATGTGGCAGAACCCGCTGTCTCCAGCTCTCATTGATGATGATCACCTGGGAGCCAGTGTCCCATAGGGCATGGACAGGAGTATTGTCTATTTCATAGTTCACATGGCATTTTTTTCCAACGAGACTCAGAAAGTTGCTGTTTTGTGTCATGGTAACACCGTCCACATGAGTTGGTACTTGCTCAGCCATCTGGAGGGATCTTTGGTTATAGCAGTTGAGCACTCTCTGAAAGGAGTTTGGATTTCCTCTACCAGCTGTGGTACTGATGGTGATTTTGGAGCTTGCTGGTTTTCTACCGACAAGAGTTGCACTTTGGGACCCAGGGTTGGTTCTAGAACAGGTTACTGTCGGTCCCTTGACAGCAACCCTCTCCCGTTTTTAACTGGTTTGGTCTGGGCGTTTGGCAATCCCTTGCTCTGTCCAGATCATCTAAGTTGAAGCAATGATCGCAGGCACTTCTCTGACCAGTCCTCTTACAGGATTGACATCATCCTTTGCTCGTACTCCGTTACCTTAAGCCCTCGGAATTCACTATCTCATCGGCTTCTCGAATCTTGGATAAGTGTCATCTCTATCATCTCTTTTTGTATCTGTAGCATTAGCTTTTCCAGTTCAGAGTTGCTCTTAGACAGCTGTTGAATCGTTGGGCTACTTGTCTGTGATGAAGAATAAGGTGTTGTGTCGGCAGTTGTCGTCAGGACACTTGGTTCCTGAGGACACTGTAAGGCGTTAGACTGACATTCTTTCCCTTTGGTTGAACTGCTATGCTGAGATTTCTTTTGCTTCTGTTCCCTTTCCATCTCCATATTAGCGGCTTCATTTGTTTTCTCTGAGAACCTTATCTGGAATGGAAGGGTCATCTAAATACTGCTTTAATTAGAATTTGATGTGGTCATTTCTCAGTCCAGTACCTACTGATCTTAGAAATTTCTTCTGTATTAACTCAGTCCCGAAATGTTCATCCGAGCCTTCCCCTTGGGAGACAGCAACCGATCTTTCAATTCAATCGCTCTGAACAGGAAATTCTGGGGAGTTTCATTGCTCTTCTGGGAAATGTTGAGGAGTTGCTAGTACAGTTCGGAGGCGTTCTCCTCCTTGTAGTGACTTTTCAAGATTCGCCTAAGTCCTCATGCACACGACCATTTTTTTTTTTGCTGTCCGCAAAAACGGGGTCCGTAGTTCTGTGATCCGTGTCCGTTTTTTCTTCCGTGGGTCTTCCTAGATTTTTGGAGGATCCACGGACATGAAGGAAAAAGTCGTTTTGGTGTCCGCCTGGCCGTGCGGAGCCAAACGGATCCGTCCTGACAACCATCCAAATATAATAGGTTTTGGGGCAGCCGTTTTGCTAAAAAAAAGAACTTATATCGATATGCTAATGAGCCTCTAGGTGCTATGGGGGCGTCATTAGCACCTAGAGGCTCGGTCTATCTTCACAAACTGCCGCCACCCAGCGCGTCCCTCCAGCCCGCCCATCTCCTCCGGAATGCGATCCTCCCTGTGAGCGTATGTATTCGGCGCATGCGCAGTGAATGTCTGACTGCTTCCCTGCTCAGACATCTCCACTGCGCCTGCGCCGATGACGTCATAGTGCTCCGAGGAACAGGCGCAGTGGAGATGTCTGAGCAGGGAAGCGGTCAGACATTCACTGCGCATGCGCCGAATACATACGCTCACAGGGAGGATCGCATTCCGGAGGAGATGGGAGGGCTGGAGGGACGCGCTGGGCGGCGGCAGTTTGTGAAGGTAGACCGAGCCTCTAGGTGCTAATGACGCCCCCATAGCACCTAGAGGCTCATTAGCATATCGATATAAGTTCTTTTTTTTAGCAAAACGGCTGCCCCAAAACCTATTATATTAGGATGGTTTGGTAGAGCAGACACTAGCGGATCGCTAGTGTCTGACAGCTAATTATGTGAAACGAAGTGATAGAAACCCTTTAATCTGTTCCTCAATTATTCTGGACATTTCCTGGAACTTCTCCTGCATAGTGTAATACTGTTGTTTCAAGTCGGCTAATTGCTGTTCAGGTTGGGGGTCTTTCTCACTGAAGCTTGGGACTTCCCCATTGTCCCTCTTCTCTAGCTCACTAATAAATCTTTTTGTTGCATGCAGAAATTGTCACCATCTCCTTACTTTCAGTTTCGACCAGTTCATCCATTACTCCGTTAACGATCTGCATATAATGGCACTGGGTTATTCCCTTCGCCATGCTGGCGTCGGAGGCTTTAATGAATTGGCAAACCTCGATGAGATCACCCACTTACAAGTGGATCAGGTGTCCACTGGTTTCATTCTGCAGCCTCTCTAGATCCATCTGTGCTCGCTTGCCGTGCTGTCAGGGTTAATATCCCAGTCTCCTCTGAAATTCGCGTAACCGCTCTTTTTCACTTCTGGGACCGCGTCTTCTTCACCCGCTCCCCGTACGGGCCACCAATTTTGTTGCACATATGCTGAAAGTATGGTCAATAATTCCAATGTGCGAAGGGAGCGGGCTGGGTGAAACCAGAAGTGTTTTTATTGAACATTTTTACAGCATCACCAGCAGCCTTAGCTGATTACAGGGATGTGCATTAAATCATTTTACACTGTTTATTGCCCTTAATGTGTGTTATCTTACCTGCAATGACAAAACACGACCTTCAGTCTGAGAGACAGGATAGTAACAGTATATTCTGTCCTCCCAGGAACCAAAGATCTGTGTTTTAAGTTCCCCCCTGCCAGGGGCGTACCTAGAGCATTTGGCACCCGGGGCGAACCCTTTGTTTGGCACCCCCCCCAAGAAAGTTAAGAAAACATGCACAAACTTTTTTCAATGTTTTCAATAATATTTATAAATAAAAATAAAACCCCTTAATAAGATAAACCTCTGCACACCCCCTTAACGAAATAAACCCATTAACCCCCCTTAATAAAACCCATTAACCACCCCTTAATAGACCCCTTAACCCTTCCTTAATAAAATAAAAACCTGCACCCCCTTAAACCCCAGTATAATAAACATTGGTGGCGCAGTGCGCCCCCCCAACATAATAAACATTGGTGGCGCAGTGCGCCCCCCCTCCCTAGTATAATAAACATATAAACATTGGTGGTGCAGTGCGCCCCCCCCCCCCAACACCCTAGTATAATAAACATTGGTGGCGCAGTGTGCCCCCCCAACATAATAAACATTGGTGGGCAGTGCGCCCCCCCTCCCTAGCATAATAAACATATAAACATTGGTGGTGCAGTGCGCCCCCCCCCCAACATAATAAACATTGGTGGGCAGTGCCAATGGGGGTTAAAAAAATAAATAAAAATTAACTCACCACCTCCAATTGATCGCGTAGCAGCAGGTCTCATGTACTTTCTTCAGGACCTGTGGTGATGTCACTGGGCTCATCACATGATACATCACATGATCCATCACCATGGTAATGGACCATGTGATAGAGGCTGGAGCTCAGTGACGTCACCACAGGTCCTGAAGAAATTACAAGTAGACCGGCAGTAGCTACGCGATCAATTGGAGGAGGTGAGTTAATTTTTTATTTTTTAACCCTCATTGGCACTGCCCACTGCCCACCAATGTTTATTATACTGGGGGGGGGGCCGCACTCAATGTTTATTATACTGGGGGGGGCGCACTCAATGTTTATTATACTGGGGGGGGCGCACTCAATGTTTTTTATACTGGGGGGGGCGCACTCAATGTTTTTTATAATGGGGGGGGGGGCCGCACTCAATGTTAATGAAGATAACTGACCTGTTAATACAAATGCAGGAGGCGGGTGCCGGAATCAAATAGCCGGCACCCGCCTCTTGCATTTGTATTAACAGGTCAGTTATCTTCATTGGTGGCGCAGTGGCCACAGCCCCTCCCCCGGCCCTGCCCCTCTTCTTATTGGCCGCGGCGGCAGCAGCACAGGGGGAGGGAGAGACCATCTGGAGCCCTGCCCCTATCACAGCGCCACGGCTGGCCCACTCGCCACATTATTTTTTATTTTATTTTTTTTTTATCCTCAGTCGCGGCTGGCACCCCCCTTGTGAGTGGCACCCGGGGCGAGCCGCCCCCCCCCCCCCGCCCCCCCCTTGGTACGCCACTGCCCCCTGCTATTTGCAGTACTATGTCATTCAGGCTTTAAACACTCTGCTGGCATCTACTGGCGATTTAGTAGAATTGCCATTAGTTTAACTTTCCTATTACCACAGCCATCCTTCTGGATTGTTAAAGCTGGACATGTAATGTGTATTCAGTTTTCACGGGGTGCCTATTTTTGACATACCTTACAACTATTTGTATATGTAGCGCGGCACCAAGGGATCTCACTGCACTTACTATTATTTCTGGGCGCTGCTCTGTTCGCCCGCTATGGTCCCTGGTGTTCCGATAGAAGCAATTACAATACTGCGCGGGAGAAGGTAACGGGGCCACAGAGGGCGAACGGAGCGGCGCCCACTCTCTCACTATATTCTTGGTGGGGGGGTTGGGCAATTTACCCATTGTCAGCCAGTGCTTTATGCTGCCCATACTAACGGCAGCATAAAGTAGAGACAGGTGAGTTGATTTCAGCAGTTATTTACAGTGACTTCATGTTTGGATGTCATATAACTGTTATATATATTGTGTTCATAGAATCAGAAAAGATAATATGCCTTTAATATTCATTATATGGATGTGAGGTAAGCTCAATGACACAGCAAAAACAACAAAGCATAGATTTAAACTGTTGTTGCTGGGCAGGAGTTTGGACCAATCACAGCCAGCCTCACACAGTCTGTGTGGGAAATTCCCTAGCAGGAGCTGCTAGAAATTTATTATTCACCAGAGAGAAGCTGAACAGACATTCACTCCACTAAGAGCTATGTTTTATGGAAGCAGAGAGGCCAAAATAGGTATTTACAAAGTTCACAATCCAAATTCAAATTCCATATTGCAATCCAAATTGCCTACTACCATACCAGATCATACTCAACCAATCTGCAAATAGTTACTGCTAACTGCATACTGCAAATTGTGACCAAATTCAGCAAGTGAACTATTAGTTAGACCTCAGATCAGTGGCGTAACTACCGGGGAAGCAGGGGAAGCGACTGCTTCGGGGCCCGGCACCCGATAGCGTGTCCTGTCTATCCCTGCAGAGCTGACAGGCTGAGGCACACGCTCTGAGCTACGAGACCCTTGTATTTAAATCTAATTTAACATGTCTTTCACAAAAGTTTCTCCTGGAATTCGAACTCTCGACCTTTCACATCAGAGGCAAGGCATTTACCCACACAGCTATGACAGCTGTATTACCAGTTACTTTAAAAATAAAAATAAGACTTCTACTGTAGGTAACTTTGATACCTAGTGTACATACACATGACAGCTGCCCCAGCACACTGTGTATGGATGTAGCAGAGCTGGGTGTGTTGGGGAAACTGTCATGTGTATGGTTGTACACTAGGTATCAAAGTTATCTACAGTAGAAGTCTTATATATATATTTTTTTAAGTAACTAGCTGTATAGCTGTGTGGTTAGGTGCTTTGCCACTGATACAGAAGGTCATGGGTTCAAATCCCATCTTAAACTTTTCTGAAAGACAGGCTAAATAGGAACACGAGCACCAAATCTTCAACACTAGAGGCTTCTAGAAACACAGGAAGAGGAAGAGGCCTGCATCGCATCGCTGACATGGAGGTAAGTAGAAAAGTGTTTTTTTTTTTGTTTTTTTTTAAATACCGGACTGTTACTTTACTGCCACGGGGGGGGGGGGGGGGGGCGGGCTATTGGCGCCATGATACTGGCACATTAGGGGGCAGGGGGAGAGTATGGCTCTATGATACTGGCACATGGAGGGGGGGGAGAGGGGCACTTGATACTGGCACATTAGGGGGCGAGGATGGCACTATGATACTGGTACATGGAGGGGGGAGGAAAGAGGCACTTGATACTGGCACATTAGGGGGCAGAGGGAGAGGATGGCACTATGATATTGGCACATGGGGGGGGCAAGAAATGGACGAATCATGAGGGGCAGAAATGTTAAGTATAGATACTGAAGAGAGAAATATATCCACCATTTTATGTTGAATGACCAGATTGAACAGTTGAACCACCATCTTATGCATACCGCCATTTTGTGATATCTTTCAACACGTGTTATGTACATGGACTATCTGCTGCGGAGGCGGCAATGTTATATATGAAGAAAAGTTGAAGTTAATAAAGAAGTTATTTCAAGCATTTGGTGTGCTCTTTAAACCTACTGTTTCCATAGAATTGCTCAAGAGGAGTTACAGAGTAACAGACAGTCTGGTTAGACTAAAAAGTCAGAGATATCAAAATTCTTCTAATGTCACAGCGCAAAAGGCACTTCATAGTGCTGCGCCTATCACACAGCGGTCTGTCATTAAAAAGTTAAAAGTAAGTGGTTGCCGAGAACCAACATCACAATCATTGCAGACTGGGCCTGGAAAAGAGTCCCGGCCTCCTGAGAAGAGTCCTGGTTATTCATGAGTTCCTGCTCTCCTGCCCACCTGCTGATGGCTGACAGTCTTCTACCTAGTTTTCTCTCTTTCTCTCTAGGAGAGAACTGCCAATCATCAGCAGATGGGGAGAGCAGGAGATTAGGAATAACCAGGACTCTTCTCAGGGAGATTTGACTCTTTTCAAGGCCTGGGCTGCAGTGATTATGATGCTGGTTCTCGGCAACCTCTTACTTTTAGCTCATGAGTGACACATCGCTGACATCAGCATTTCTGTCACTATTGTCAGTGAGGTCAGAATAAAGTTGATGACAGGTTCCCTTTAAGGACCTTTGTATACGAGGATAATGCTCCCAGCAGCAGCTAAGGATGAAGCACATGGTGCAGTGCTGCCATCTGGTGGAACAATGAATGAATTGCCTCAAACAAACAATTCGTTGTGCAGCCAACGACTGTCTGCTCGTACACCGAGCCACCTGTTCACCTTCTGTGGCGGAGCCTTGTATTTAGTCTTGGCAGCGACAATCCACCATAATTATTCACGTCCTTAGCACCTATAATTGTGTTTCATCATCTTTTCATCATCCGTGTGGTGCCAACTGCTGTGTTGCTATTTTCGCGGCACGGCTTTACTGTTGCCATGGCGCCACGTAGACCAGAGAATGGCAGAGAGTTAGAAATTAGGAAAGAACAGGAAGGATCCAATAGATGTCATTTTAACCCCTTCATGGCCCATGAGCTGAACATCGCCATCTCCCCGATGTTAACTCTTTGCTATCCCCCTAGGCCGCAATACTTCAGGTAAAGGGTGTGATGGTGCAGCTCTTTTTGGGTGGGTTCTAGGTATATGGAATGAGCTACATACGATTATAAGCCTATGTTCCAACTCTCCCGCAACGCCCAGGAGGCTCCTGAAAAATGGAGAAACCTTCAAGACGTCTGGAAGAGTTTCCAGCATGGAGGGCTGCTTTCTCCTGAAAGTGGTGCTGGAATTCCGCAAACCCAAAGTACCTTAAGGGGGCGGGATGCTGCTCAAAAGGGGTCGAGTGTGGCTGAAATGGGAAGGGGCCTTAAAAGGGGGCGTGGTAATGGAAGGAAAAATTTGGTGGTGCACTGAACATTTTGCAACCTCTCACCTCCCACACGCCAATGTTCAAGCAGGATTTTAAGCATTAGCTTGAGATGGTCTGTGGAGGTTCTCATTTATCCAGGTCACAGTATATTAGTAGTAGTAGTCAGAGCAACAAATCATTGAGCAGGCACCACGGCTAAATGCGCGGGGGGGGTCCCGTGATGGCGATCGCCGCAAACCGCAGGTCAATTCAGACCTGCGGTTTGCGGCTTTTTATTGTGCGGGCAGCGGTAGTCGGCGGTGCCATCGGGTCCCCATGGGGCTGTGGGGGGGACCCGATGGCATGGAAGGCAGCGCAATGTCTAAGGAAGGCATCGCGCTGCCTTCCGGTGACGAGCCTGTGAGATCCAGCCCCCTGGATCTCACAGGCCGGAAGCTGTATGAGTAATACACACTGTATTACTCATACAGCCAATGCATTCCAATACAGAAGTATTGGAATGCATTGTAAAGGATTAGACCCCCAAAAGTTCAAGTCCCAAAGTGGGACAAAAAATAAAGTGAAAAAAAAAGTTTAAAAAAATAAAGTTTTCCCCCCAAAAAATTAAGTTTCAAGTAAAAATAAACAAAAACGTCATTTTCCCCAAATAAAGTTTAAAAAAATTGGTAAAAAATAGGGGGGGGGGGGGAAGTATACATATTAGGTATCGCCGCATCCGTATCGACTGGCTCTATAAACATATCACATGACCTAACCCCTCAGATGAACACCGTAAAAAATAAAAACTATGCTAAATAAACCATTTATTTGTCACCTTACATCACAAAAAGTACAACAGCAAGCGATCAAAAAGGCGTTTGCCCACCAAAATAGTACCAGTCACCTCATCCTGCAAAAAAATTAGCCCCTACCTGAGACAATCGCCCAAAAAATAAAAAAAACTATGGCTCAGAATATGGAAACACTAAAACATCATTTTTTTTTTGTTTTACAAAAGCTGTTATTGTGTAAAACTTAGATAAATAAAAAAAAAGTATACATATTTGGTATCGCCGCCTTCGTATCGACCGGCTCTATAAAAATATCACATGACCTAACCCTTCAGATGAACACCTTAAAAAAATAAAAAATAAAAACTGTGCTAAATAAACCATTTTTTGTCACCTCACATCACAAAAAGTGTAATAGCAAGAGATCAAAAAGTCACACCCCAAAATAGTGCCAATAAAACCGTCATCTCATCCCGCAAAAATCATCATACCTACCCAAGGTAATCGCCCAAAAACTGAAAAAAATATGGCTCTCAGACTATGGAAACACTAAAACAAGACATGTAAAACTTACATAAATAAAAAATAAAAAGTATACATTTTAGGTATCGCCGCATCCGTGACAACCTGGTCTATAAAAATATCACATGATCTAACTTGTCAGATGAATGTTGTAAATAAAAAAATATAAAAAACGGTGCCAAAACAGCTATTTCTTGTTATCTTGCCTCATAAAAAGTGTAATATAGATCAACCAATAATCATATGTACCCTAAACTAGTACCAACAATACTGCCACCCTATCCCGTAGGTTCTAAAATGGGGCAATTTTTTTGGAGTTTCTACTCTAGGGGTGCATCAGGGGGGCTTCAAATGGGACATGGTGTCAAAAAAACCAGTCCAGCAAAATCTGCCTTCCAAAAACCGTATGGCATTCTTTTCCTTCTGCGCCCTGCCGTGTGCCCGTACAGCTGTTTACGACCACATATGGGGTGTTTCTGTAAACTACAGAATCAGGGCCATAAATATTGAGTTTGGTTTGGCTGTTAACCCTTGCTTTGTAACTTGAAAAAAATTATTAAAATGGAAAATCTGCCAAAAAAGAGAAATTTTGAAATTTTATCTCTATTTTCCATTAATTCTTTTGGCACACCTAAAGGGTTAACAAAGTTTGTAAAATCAGTTTTGAATACCTTGAGGGGTGTAGTTTATAGAATGGGGTCATTTTTGGGTGGTTCTATTATGTAAGCCTCGCAAAGTGACTTCAGACCTGAACTGGTCCCTAAAAATTGGGTTTTTGAAAATTTCAAGATTTGCTTCTAAACTTCTAAGCCTTGTAACATCCCCAAAAAATAAAATATCATTCCCAAAATGATCCAAACATGAAGTAGACATATGGGGATGGGGAATGTAAATTAATAATTATTTTTGGAGGTATCACTATGTATTATAGAAGAAGAGAAATAGAAACATGGAAATTTGCAAATTTTTCAAAATTTTTGGTAAATTTGGTATTTTTTATGCAAAAAAAAAATATTTCTTTTTTGACCCAATTTTAGCAGTGTCATGAAGTACAATATGTGACAAAAAAACAATCTCAGAACGGCCTGGGTAAGTAAAAGCGTTTTAAAGTTATCAGCACTTAAAGAGACACTGGTCAGATTTGCAAAAAATGGCCAAGTCCTTAAGGTGAAATAGGGCTGAGTCCTTAAGGGGTTAAGCTTGTCAACACATAGAGCAACAGATGTAGCAGAGTTGAGTTTGTTTGCCTGCCAAAGTTTACATGCTACCGCCTGCTGGGAACCAAGGCAAAGCTTGAGACTGTTTGGAGAAACGTTTAGGCAAAGTAAAGCTGTTATCAACTTCATCACAAGGTCTGGACTCAATTTATTTCTCCATCCCCTTCATCAACAACCCCCCTTTTCCATTGCTTCGGAGCCAACGCCTGGGGTCCAGAATATCCAGGTAGGAGCACCGTGACACGTGCACAAGTACACTTAAAGGGACATTGTAGGCCACCCTACACCACTCTGGCATTCCTACACCTGGGTACCACCAACACCATTTTTTTAAGGGACTCTGTCCCGTTGTTGCTTCACTGCAACTGGCGTCACGAAAACAAGTACTTTTTCCTCTTAAAGGGCCCTGGGGGGAGGCGCCCGCTGCATATGCAGTAGTGCAATGATGCCACAAGGTGCCTACCATAGCGGGCACATCTGCAGCGAGAGGCTATGGGGCAGTAATTGTAGACGCACGCATGCCATGCCAGCTAGAGGAGCCGTATTACCTTCTTACGATCAAGGCTTTTATCAAGTAAAACGCGTTAGTCAATATCCCTATAAACTCATTAGTGCTGCTGCCTGGCTGGCATCCTCTTAAAAGCTTTTCTCATCCCCCGGGGCCATGATTACCTGATTTTTTACATTTCTCTCCAAATCTAGTTATTTTCCACAGGAACTTTCCCAAGTATTATCGCCGCTGCCCCTAAAGGAGTTATCTCGATTCAAACTAACATGGCCACTTTCTTCCAGAAACAGCACCACCCCTGTGCTCAGGTTGGGAATGGTATTGCAGCTCATTCCCATCCGCTTTAAGGGGTCACTAACTGTCATAGACACATTATACAAAGTTTATATCGGTGGTGGTCTGAGGTCTGAGACCCCCACCGATCTCTAGGACGAGAGGAGAGGAGCGTGCATATTGTTCGCTCTCCTCGCTGCTGAGGATGGGATCAAGAGGTCGATGGAGTTTTTTTGTGCAGGAGAAGAGAGCGCTATGCGTATCCTAGAGATCGTGGGGGGGGTCAACACATCAAGACCCCCACCGATCTAAACTTTTGACATCTGACAACTCACGTGATCATCCCCTGACTGATGCTTCTTGCAGGGCGATGTTGTCAGCTCATCTTCTCTGTCCCTGAAGTGATTTCACTAGAAGCTTCTGGTCCGTAAATAATTTATAAGAGGACGGCAGATCTTGATACCGGCAAGTTCCAAGGGGAAGACGTCTTCTATTCACTTCCTTCCTTCCATGTTCAGGATGCGGCCAAGATTTCCCCTGACAGGCAGCAGTTTTACAGAAAGGAGGATATTTATAATACGTCTCAGTGCCCTGACAGCTTAAAGGGGTTCTGAAAGAATTGGGGGGGTAGCAAACCTCCCCACTTTACCGGACCTCCCCAGGTTCTCCGCTCCTTCTTCTCCAGGCCTGCGATGCTCAAAAAAACACCACTAAAAATGCCAAAACTCCAGCAAAAACCTATGTGTGTGAAAGCCGCCTTACAGCCGGGTGTTCCTGCCCCTCTGCATCCCTGCAATGCTGTCAGTTCCTACTTGCTCAGTGCCCGTGCTGCAGACCGCAAATTGCGGACCCTCTGCGGACCCTCTGACTTGAATGGGTCCGCGATCCACAACATACAGTCAAAGATAGAACATATCTTTTTGCGGTGCGGAGGCACGGATCGGAAGCCCGCGGAAGCGCGAAAAGATAGATCAAGTCCTATCTTTGGTCGCATCTGGCGGATACAGACCCATTTATGGTCCGCAATACGGACACTGAGCCAGTACGCTCGTGGGCATAAGCCCCAAGACACTGGTCCACAAAACAAGCACATCAATGCAGCCATGATGCACTCATGTGAACACGGCCTAGGGCAGGTTTTGCACGTGGCGTTTATTGTGGCACTTTTTATGGTGTTTTAACAGCAGGATTTTTATTTTATTTTTTTGAATTTTATTGCAGCCAGATGTCACTGTTGACACATAAAACACACCACGTACTGTGCATTTTTCATACAGACTTCTCTACAGGACTTTAAAAACGCCAGAAAAAATTGCTATGCTGCATTTTTTTTTAAAATGCTGACATTTTTTCACTCAAACGCCAAAAAAGAACGTTTTAAACAGCCCGTGAATCTGTGACCACTCCTCACATGTCTGTTTCAGTAACTAGGTGTATTCCCTATGAAATAGCAACTCTCAGAACTCTGCATTGTGCCGTTCCCCAGTTATTCCTCCTGGAAATGTGGACAAACTGATAACTGGGCATTACCATTCACCTTGTCAAAGAGATGTTCCAGGATTCTTATCTCATTGGGAATATATTTTGTAAAAACGAACATGTCAGGAGAGCCAACGGATCCGTTTTTTAGGCTACCTGCACATGTTGTATATGACGCACGTGTGGAAAAACCGCAGCGTAATTCCGTACTAGAGAGGAGCGAATTTCCGCTTATGAAATTCGTTCACACTTTGTTGGTAAAAGGTGAATTGCGTTATGGATTCCGTTACCACGGACCAGAACGCAATTCTGTGACAGAATGCCTTTTAGATGGTGGCCATTGTATAGTGGCTGTACTTGGTATTGCAGCTCAGTCCCATTCACTTAAAGGGGACCCCCACTGATCATCTTTTTGAAGAGGCCACGCCACTCCGCTGCCTCTTCCTAGGCCAGTAAGGTCAAGTTGGACGCCTCTGTGCTTGGTAAGCTGCAAGGAGGCAGTAGTGCCTCACCAGATCGCTGTGGCTTCATCAAAAAGCTGATTGGTGGCGGGTGTCGTACCCCTACTGATCAGATACTGATAATAGGTCAGGGGTAGTAAACACCACAGAAAATCCCTTTAGGCTCCATTCACACGTCCGTAATTTGGGTCCGCATTCGTTCCGCAATTTGCGGACCCATTCACTTTCAATGGGGCTGGAACGGATGCAAATCCACATTTCCTGGATCCGCATGTGTTTTTTCGGGATCCGCATGCGTTTTTTCGGGATCCATTTTTTCGGGATCCGCAATTTCGTTCCTGGAAAAAATAGAACATGTCCTATTCTTGTCCGCAATTGCGGACCAGAAAAGGCATTTTCTATTATAGTGTCTGTGATGTGCGGATCCGCAAATTGCGGATCGCACATTGCAGGTGTCCGTGTTTTGCGGATCCGCAATTTGCGGATCCGCAAAACACTTACGGACGTGTGAATGGACCCTTAGGCCTATTGCACACGACCGTATGGCTTTTTCAGTGTTTTGCGGTCCGTTTTTCATGGATCCGTTGTTCCATTTTTTGTTTCCGTTGTGTTTCTGTTCCGTTTTTCCGTTCCGTTTTTCTGTATGGCATATACAGTATACAGTAATTACATAGATAAAATTGGGCTGGGCATAACATTTTCAATAGATGGTTCAGCAAAAAACGGAACGAAAACGGAAGACAAATGGATGCATTTCCGTATGTGTTCCGTTTTTTTTGCGGACCCATTGACTTGAATGGAGCCACGGAACGTGATTTGCGGGCAATAATAGGACATGTTCTATGTTAAAACGGAACGGAAAAACGGAATGCATACGGAGTACATTCCGTTTTTTTTTGCGGAACCATTGAAATGTATGGTTCCGTATACGGAACGCAAAAAACGGCCAGTAAACGGGGAAAAAAAACGTCCGTGTGCAGGAGGCCTTAGACAAACCCTGAAGAATGAGGAGTCACAGGCCAAGGAAGAGGACACAATGGTCGCTGAGGTCAGACCCCCCACTGATCAGATATTGATGAACTATCCTCAGAAATCCCCTTTTAACTATTTTTTTATTCATGTCTCTTTCCCCTTATTACCTCACAATCCAGTTACAAACACTGCATTTTCCGTAGAACTGAGGGGCAGCTGTAGGAACCTGACCCAAGGACTGAGAGCTTGAAAATATACCTTGGTCACATGGTAGGGGGTCAGCTCTAAGCGTCTATCCATTGTTTTCTACCCTTAAAGGGTTTGTCTGGGTTCATAGCTTCGCCCACTCAGCCCCTCTGACACGATCATTTTCTCCTCTCCCTTGCCCCGTGCTGTATCGCGCAGGGCAAGGGCGGTTTGTTTAGATTTGACACTGCTAGGCAGAGGCTTTCACCTAGCAGTGTTCCCGGTGATGGCTCTGCCCTAGCCGTTTTACAGGCTGAAGCCTGCCCATTATTGCCGGTGACGTCACCGGGCTCACTGCTAGGCGGAAGCCTCCACCAAGCTTACCCATGGAGAACCCGGCACGTCGCCTGATCTCCAGGAAAAAGCCATTGCCCTACATGATTCAGGGCAAGGGAGAGCATCGGAGCCCTAAATGCCGGAGTGGGGGGGGGGGAAAGGGATAAGTCCGGGTTCTGCTCTGAACCCGGACAACTGCTTTAAGGATGCAAAAGAAGCTGTACCCCTGTACAGGACTATAAAAATGAGTTCAATAAATAAAGATTGTAAGGGTTTACATCTTCCGTTATTTCTTTCCCGTTTCGGCACATTTTGTAAGCACTGAACTCTTTAAGCCTTAATAAGTTTAGTCCTTGTAAGCGCTAAAGAAACCGCAGCCTTTCTTAAGGTGCTTTAACCTTTAACTGCTGGAGAACAGAGTGCGTTGGGCATCTATCGGCTCCCCCAGATGTCTGCCCATTTATTCATCTAGAAAGCGCTGTATATGAAGAACCCATGAAGACGCCCTGGTCTGACCTCGACTCGGGTTTAATATTAAAACGGGCGATTCTGCTTATAACTATAGGAGCGGTCGTTTCATGTATTCCTCCTAGAGTTTCTCCATGACAAAGTGATGATATTGCTGGGATTAACGTTAATTTATCATGAAGGGTCCAATCTTTAGGATTCCCACTGATCCTCAGAATGAATGATTTCTGCTTGCTTTAACAGAATGGAAACCTTGTAATGTCTGAATACCTTTCCTGGGTTAGTTAAAGGTGATCAGTATAGGTCAGAGCTACCAGACATCTGGGCCACTGCCCTGCTCATCTCACAGAGGACCGCCTACAGCAGGCGCCCTCCAGCTGTTGCAAAACTACAACTCCCAGCATGCCCGCACAGCCTACAGCAGGGCACGATGTGAGTTGTAGGTTTACAACAGCTGGAGGGCCGCAGGTTGAGGATGCCTGGCCTAGCCTAAAACACGGTAACAAACTCTCAGTTTGCTATTGGAAACTGTTTAAAGGGAATCCATTTCGGCAACTTTTCGCCTGGTTACGGTGTAATGCAGCGCCATGCCAAAAGTTGCTGACAGTTTCCCTTTTCCTTTGCAAACGTTGCCCATTGTCTCCGTGTGCATGATATGACAGTAGTGATGTCCGTCCTGTAAACCATTACCAGACCGTACTGCAGAGAACAATCTCCGCAGACCCCTTCTGTTCACCCCCGTCATGTGGGCGGCTCATCAAGCCGTGTAATGTGTCCCAAAGTGCACTGCCCTAGATCTAGGCCACAGATGCACGCAGAGCACAGGCACATTAATATACGACCGCCATATACACGGCTGGTAATCCTCTAATGTACCAATTCTGTTCCTGTATAGATCAGCAGAGCAGCACATTTACGAGGCCATAAATATCAGTCAGCGGTGACCAGTTCTCCTAGATGTCACCTTGGGCATTACCTCTCTGAAGGTCTGACTTCCAGCACCCTGGAAATCCGAGGTTTGACGGGGCGTGGGTGCTGAGTGAGCGCTCTATAGTACACCAAGAACAGCGCCGCCCATTGTATAGTGGCTGTGCTTGGTATTGCAGTTCAGTTCCATTCACTTAAAGGGGTAATCCCATTCAGGACACTGGGGCCATATTGCTAGGAAATGCCCCCAATGTCTGATAGGTGGGGGATCCCACCTCTCGCAGGCATGGCCAGCCTCCATTCATTCCTATGGGAGCGCTGAAAATTGCGGATATTTCCGTCAGCCCCATAGAAGTAAATGGGGCGGCAGCTGCGCTTCCCATTCATTTCAATGAGACTCCCAAAAATAGCCGAGTGCGCTGCTCAGCCTTTTTTGGTGCTCCCATAGGAATGAATGGAGGGCGACCCCGAATGCACGGTGCGGGCTTCGTTCTAAGTATAGATAGAGGTCCAAGAGGTGGTACCCGCACCTATAAGATATTTGGGGTGGGTGGGGGGGGGGCATATCCCAGTGTCCTAGATATGAACACCCCATTAAAGGGAATCTGTCAGCACATACCTCAGTATTAAAGATTAAAAAGTAGGAAGAACACTGTCAGATACCTTCTGTTCTGCTGATTCAAACTTTTAGAATTTAAGGGGTATTCTGAACTTGTCATCAGTGATGACTGACACGTCCATTGTGGCTTGTAACCAGGCTAGGCTCACGTTCACAATGTACAGCAGGTGATCCAGGAACATAGCATCTGACCGCGCTGGTCTGGTAGGCAACTTTTGATAAGTATCAATGGAAAAGTTATTCTCAACAAGAGGGAGAACAATGAAATAAAAAATAAAAAAAACTCGGAATACCCCTTTAAACCAGGCAATTCTGCTTAGAACTATATAATAAGGGATTGTTATTTTAATATATTTCCCGTAGGTTTTCTCCAAGATTGAAAGTGATGATATTGCTAAGATATGCCATTAGTTTATCATCATGAGGGTCCGACCTTTGGGACCCCCCACTGATCCTTACAGTGAATCAGACGTAAAACTGGTTTAGTGCTGCAGACCCTTTTATTTTATTTTAGCGGGGTCCCAGGTCGGACACCCCAAGATAAAAAAAAAAAATTAAAACTGAAACGGCGCCCCTCCATGCCAATTGCTTAACCTAACCCCTTTGCCACAATGAAAGTGCTCATTGCCCATGGCCCTTGCCCCCCCCCTCTTGCCCCTACCTGGTGCTGCCTCATCGGTGGTGCGCCCCTGAATACAGCCACACCTATAAGGAAGGGATATGCACGCCAGGTTTCACCATCTGTTTTTCACCATCGATTTATTCTGAAATATGTTAAAAAAAATATACTAATGGGTAGAAACAGATGCTGCATTATCATACTTCAAAAACATGAAGCCCAAATATTCCTTTCTTATACAGCGGAGGTCAATGCAGGACGGATTGGAATGTAAAGCATCTGTTTCATCCATATTTTTATCTCCTTAGAAAAGAAAAACAGACGCTGAAAATCCCTGAACAATCTCTCACATTGGTATTACAGAGTGGAGTCACATTATTATGACCGCCAGCTAATATCGCCAATATCCGCCGCGTGCAGCACAGACAGAAGATAGAGGGCGTAGGGGTGACTCCATGAGGTCCAGGTAGGTGGTCACAGGTAGCTGGAGCCACGCTGACTGCAGTGCATGGAGGAGGATCTATAGTGAGAACAGGATGATCAATGTGGTCCCACAGATGCTCCACTGGGTTCAAGTCTAGAGAATTAGGGGCCAGGGTGGTACTTGGAAGTCTTGAAGCCTTTTCTGCAGACGCAGCTTCATTAGCAGAGGTGCAGTGACCATCCGTCTGCTGTGGAGCCCCATAGGCAGTAGGGTTCACTGAACTGCTGGGTTGGAGACTCGTCTGGTATCCCCCTGTCCATTTTGGCCGTGAGCTGCACCATCGTAGCCGACGTTCACCTCTCACATCAGTGGCACATGGTGCCCTGCAGTTTCCACGTTGCTTATTCACAACGGTGCCATTTGTCCACTCACCGTACATTTTCACCACAGCCGCACGAGAACAGTTCACACTGCACAGTTTCAGAAATACTGCCACCCTTGGCCCAAAAGCCAAAAATCAACCCTTTTTGCAACTCTGATAAATCGCCCATTTTACCCATGACTGTAATGAAGGATATGTGTGCAAAAAGCCTATCATACACCTTACATACCCACCAAGCCTGCTCAGCACACATTATATACCCACCGAGCCTGCTCAGCACACCTTATATACCCACCGAGCCTGCTCAACACACACTATATACCCACCGAGCCTGCTCAGCACACCTTATATACCCACCGAGTCAGCTCAGCACACCTTATATACCCACGAGCCAGTTCAGCACACCTTATATACCCACTGAGCCAGTTCAGCACACCGTATATACCCACTGAGCCAGTTCAGCACACCTTATATACCCACTGAGCCAGTTCAGCACACCTTATATACCAACTGAGCCGGTTCAGCACACCTTATGTACCCACCGAGCCGGCTCAGCACACCTTATATACCCACTGAGCCAGCTCAGCACAGGTGACTTTCTTCATGAGCTGACGACACTGAAAGTAGGAAGTGGTCAGAATAATGGGACTCGACTGTGTAGAACAACAAAGAGCCAATGTGGTAGTGCCATATGTAGCCAATGTAACAGGGCCACCTACAGTACTGCTAATAAGAATGGAAGCTGTGCTATATCACCTCAATAGATACGTGCCAAAATGATGATGCCAAATAATATAAGTTGTAGTAATGGAGTGCCAAGCAAAGTGAATATACAAATATACACTGCTCAAAAAAAATAAAGGGAACACAAAAATAACACATCCTAGATCTGAGTTAATTAAATATTCTTCTGAAATACTTTGTTCTTTACATAGTTGAATGTGCTGACAACAAAATCACACAAAATAAAAAAAATGGAAATCAAATTTTTCAACCCATGGAGGTCTGGATTTGGAGTCACACTCAAAATTAAAGTGGAAAAACACACTACAGGCTGATCCAACTTTGATGTAATGTCCTTAAAACAAGTCAAAATGAGGCTCAGTAGTGTGTGTGGCCTCCACGTGCCTGTATGACCTCCCTACAACGCCTGTGCATGCTCCTGATGAGGTGGCGGACGGTCTCCTGAGGGATCTCCTCCCAGACCTGGACTAAAGCATCTGCCAACTCCTGGACAGTCTGTGGTGCAAGGTGACGTTGGTGGATAGAGCGAGACAGGATGTCCCAGATGTGCTCAATTGGATTCAGGTCTGGGGAACAGGCGGGCCAGTCCATAGCATCAATGCCTTCGTCTTGCAGGAACTGCTGACACACTCCAGCCACATGAGGTCTAGCATTGTCTTCCATTAGGAGGAACCCAGGGCCAACAGCACCAGCATATGGTCTCACAAGGGGTCTGAGGATCTCATCTCGGTACCTAATGGCAGTCAGGCTACCTCTGGCGAGCACTTGGAGGGCTGTGCGGCCCTCCAAAGAAATGCCACCCCACACCATTACTGACCCAATGCCAAACCGGTCATGCTGGAGGATGTTGCAGGCAGCAGAATGTTCTCCACGGTGTCTCCAGACTCTGTCACGTCTGTCACATGTGCTCAGTGTGAACCTGCTTTCATCTGTGAAGAGCACAGGGCGCCAGTGGCGAATTTGCCAATCTTGGTGTTCTCTGGCAAATGCCAATCGTCCTGCACGGTGTTGGGCTGTAAGCACAACCCCCACCTGTTGACGTCGGGCCCTCATATCACCCTCGTGGAGTCTGTTTCTGACCGTTTGAGCAGACACATGCACATTTGTGGCCTGCTGGAGGTCATTTTGCAGGGCTCTGGCAGTGCTCCTCCTGTTCCTCCTTGCACAAAGGCGGAGGTAGCGTTCCTGCTGCTGGGTTGTTGCCCTCCTACGGCCTCCTCCACGTCTCCCAATGTACTGGCCTGTCTCCTGGTAGCGCCTCCATGCTCTGGACACTACGCTGACAGACACAGCAAACCTTCTTGCCACAGCTCGCATTGATGTGCCATCCTGGATAAGCTGCACTACCTGAGCCACTTGTGTGGGTTGTAGACTCCGTCTCATGCTACCACTAGAGTGAAAGCACCGCCAGCATTAAAAAGTGACCAAAACATCAGCCAGGAAGCATAGGAACTGAGAAGTGGTCTGTGGTCACCACCTGCAGAACCACTCTTTTATTGGGGGTGTCTTGCTAATTGCCTATAATTTCCACCTGTTGTCTATCCTATTTGCACAACAGCATGTGAAATTGATTGTCACTCAGTGTTGCTTCCTAAGTGGACAGTTTGCTTTCACAGAAGTGTGATTGACTTGGAGTTACATTGTGTTGTTTAAGTGTTCCCTTTATTTTTTTGAGCAGTGTGTATATATGTGTATATATATATATATATATATATATATATATATATATACAGTCATGTGAAAAAATTCGGACACCCTTTGAAAGCATGTGGTTTTTTGTAACATTTTTAATAAATGGTTATTTCATCTCCGTTTCAACAATACAGAGAGATTAAAGTAATCCGACTAAACAAAGAAAACTGAAGAAAAGTCTTTTCAAGATCTTCTGTAAATGTCATTCTACAAAAATGCCTATTCTAACTGAGGAAAAAGATAGGACACCCTTGCCCCTAATAGCGAGTGTTACCTCCTTTGGCTGAAATAACTGCAGTGAGACGGTTCTTGTAGCCATCTACCAGTCTTCGACATCGGTCTGAGGAAATTTTACCCCACTCCTCAATGCAGAACTTTTTCAGCTGTGAGATGTTTGAGGGGTTTCTTGCACGTACAGCCCTTTTCAAGTCACCCCACAGCATCTCAATGGGATTCAAATCTGGACTTTGACTTGGCCATTCCAGGACTCTCCATTTCTTCTTTTTCAGCCAATCTTTGGTTGATTTACTAGTATGTTTTGGGTCATTGTCATGTTGCATGGTCCAGTTCCGCTTCAGCTTTAATTTTCTAACTGATGGTCTCACATGTTCTTCAAGCACCTTCTGATACACAGTAGAATTCATCGTGGATTCTATGATGGTGAGCTGACCAGGTCCTGCTGCAGCAAAGCAGCCCCAAACCATGACACTTCCACCTCCATGCTTCACAGTTGGTATGAGGTTCTTTTCTTGGAATGCTGTGTTTGGTTTACGCCAAACATGTCCTCTGCTGTTGTGTCCAAATAATTCAATTTTGGACTCATCTGTCCAAAGAACATTATTCCAGAAGTCCTAGTCTTTGTCAACTTTATCTCTGGCAAATGTCAGTCTGGCCTCGATGTTTCTCTTGGAAAGCAAAGGTTTCCTCCTTGCACACCTCCCATGCAAGTTAAACTTGTACAGTCTCTTTCTGATTGTAGAGGCATGTACTTCTACATCAACAGTAGCCAGAGCCTGCTGTAGTTCTCGAGATGACACTTTAGGGTTTTTGGAGACCTCTTTTAGCATCTTGCGGTCTGCTCTTGGGGTGAACTTGCTGGGGCGACCAGTCCTGGGCATGTTGGCAGTTGTTTTGAAAGCCCTCCACTTGTAGACTATCTTCCGGACAGTGGAATGGCTGATTTCAAAATCTTTTGAGATCTTTTTAAATCCCTTCCCAGACTCATAGGCTGCTACAATCTTTTTTCTGAAGTCCTCTGACAGCTCTTTTGCTCTCACCATGGTGCTCACTCTCACTTCAACAGTCAGGAGCACACCAAACTAAATGTCTGAGGTTTAAATAGGGCAAGCCTCATTCAACATGCAGAGTAACGATCTACTAATTATGTGCACCTGGTGTGAGATCTGAGCCAATTTAAGAGGGAATACATGTGAGGGTGTCCTATCTTTTTCCTCAGTTAGAATAGGCATTTTTGTAGAATGACATTTACAGAAGATCTTGAAAAGACTTTTCTTCAGTTTTCTTTGTTTAGTTGGATTACTTTAATCTCTCTGTATTGTTGAAACGGAGATGAAATAACCATTTATTAAAAATGTTACAAAAAACCACATGCTTTCAAAGGGTGTCCTAATTTTTTCACATGACTGTGTGTGTATATATATATATATATATATATATATATATATATATATATATATATATATATCCTTGTGACGTCATCATGATGACATCACACTTGGGTGCTTATATCTGGAGTTAAGCCAAGGATAAACTGGGAACTTAAAGTGGCTCTAGGGGAAAAAAAAAAACGAAGTGGCCCCATGTTGTAGGTGGGTCCAAACTGACAGAAGGCAGGGCCAACACATGTAGGCGGGACAACAATACCATGGTAAAGCACAAAATACTGCCGCTCGTGCAACAGTAGGAAACGTTCTCATCGTTATAAGAACTGCAATACAGTTTAATTCAGGTGGGCACGAGGTGCATAAGTGCCTGATGCTCCTACATTAATGAATGCTTAGAGCATCAGATCGTTATGTACCTGGCTGACGGCCATGAGGAGAGCTTTGGTTGCCCCATGGGCATCAGCCCACCAGGAAATTACCCTGTAGGGTCTATGGCCAGTCCACCCCTGGGAGTAACCCCCTCCAGAAAGGCACCTGAAATGTTTTTTCCGACAAACCACCGTTATTCTAGTGACATACTGTTGGCATCTTTTATTGTCGTGATGTGTTCTTTGTGCCACGGTCATGGTGTACCGCAGCAGAATAATGGCCGACAGAGGACAAGATTGCCAGTCAGCCTCCCTGCACGGTTGTTATTGCGGGAGGAGCTGCCAGGAAACCTTCCCACAACTGCCCACCTGGTCAGTTCCACCCGGGAGTACGGCCGTGTCACCCTGCTTCATAACTGTGTCTCCCATTGGAGAAGAGTCTGTGTATCCCTATGGGGCTGTGCTGCCATACTGCTGTACCGGTCCACTGCTCTACTGCCATAACATCAGTAAAGCTGGACTGTTTCTGAGGCATCTGCAACATTATTTGCAACTTGCAGTATTTTGTCCCTGCATTGAACTCGGCTTACAATGTCACTAAACTTTTATGATCTGTATCCATGTGCTGGAGGTGGCAAGAAGGACCATGCCCACCGGGCACTAGTGCTGCTGATGCAGGGGAGCGGCGTCACAAATGTTTTGTAAATGCAGAAGAGTCCCACAGTGATAATATACTGCCATACAGAGTCCAGTGGTAATATACTGTCATACAGAGTCCATTGGTAATATACTGTCATACAGTGCCCATTGGTATCATACTGTCATACAGTGCCCATTGGTATCATACTGCAATATGATGTCCAGTAGTAAAATAGCAAGCCCAGTATAATATACTGCCATACATTGTTCAGTAGTAATATACTGCCACACCTTTTCCAGTGAAAATACAATGCAATGTAGAGTCTAGTAGTAAAATATTGCCATACACAGCCCAGTAGTAATATACTGTAATACAGTGTCTAGTAGTAATATATTGCCATACAGTGTCCAGTGATGATATACTGCCATACAGTGTCCAGTGGTAATATACTGCCATACAGAGCCCGGTAGTAATATACTGCCATACAGAGCCCGGTAGTAATATACTGCTATACAGTGCAGTGGTAATATACTGCTATACAGTGCAGTGGTAATATACTGCCATAGAGTCTAGTAGTAATACACTGCGATACAGATTCCAGTGGTAATATTCTGCCATGCAGAGTCTAGTAGTAATATATTGCCATACAAAACCCTGTAGTAATATACTGCCATGCGGAGTCTAGTAGTAATATACTGCTATACAATGTCCTAATCAATACTTCTAACCAGTTAGTGTCACTAAAATGTCAGACTTATATCATGCTGCTCATATTATGCCCCAGCTCATGTACCCTGTCTGTATGTGCCCATACCATGTTGTAGCCATTGATAGGACTATCCCATGAACGTTACCTCATCTGTGTATTTTCTGCTGAAACAAAGCTACATGGAGACCTATGAGCAGCTGGTGAATGCAGACAATGGCAGCTGTGCCCTGGAGTCTCTCCCAGCATGCGCTCCTGCTGGGACATCTACCGCTTTCACCTCTTCCTGTCAAGACGTCTCATAAATGTCATATTTGAAATTATTTTTTAAATATTTTTATTTGTCACTCTTTGAGCAAAAAATGTCCATGTCAAAGGGAACCTAAAAGGGTACCCGCACACACTGCAGATTTGTAATTAGAAATCCGCACCAAAAACAAACAAAAGAACGCACATAAATTCACACCGTTTATTGCGTTTTTGATGCGTCTCTTTATGCAGTATTTGATGTGGATTTTCGTGAAATCCGCACATAATTTGCATCGTGTGCAGGTAGCCTAAGGATGTACATATAGAGAGATGGCATAGCATAATAAAGTCCCAATACACTAATCATGAGAGACGCGTAATATTCGGGATATAATGGGCGCTGCACTGGTATCAGTATACTTTTTTTTTTTTTTATAAAAAAAATTGAAATAAAAAAAATTATATTGATACCAGTGCATTATATCCCAAATGTTACACGTGTCTCTCCGAATTGTGTTCTGACTCCTGGTGGATGTCTCTGGTGGGAAGGTGCAGTGGTCTGGGCCCCCTCCGTCCGGGAGGGGTTCTGCCATAACCCAGTGTCGTGCTCTGTATGCTACATGTGAAGAGGATGGGAGATTTACCATCTTATTTGTCACACTAGGGGAAGGAGTGCCCACATTTCTCTTTTTCAGTACAGTAATCATGGTCACAATGTATCACAATACAGAGTCGATGCTCAAACACAATGATGGCACAGAACAGGGGTAATGGGCATTGTGAATAGAGATGAGCGAATTTCCTATTTTGAAATTCGTTCACGCTTTTTGTTTACTGGTAAAAGGTGAATTGCGTTATGGATTCTGTTACCACGGACCATAACGCAATTCTATGACGGAATGCATATCGGAATGCCTTTAGAGGCATTCCGTTATTTATTCTGTCATAATAGAAGTCTATGGGCTGCAAAAGGATCCGTCCAGTTTCCGTTATGCAGAGGAGTCCTCTCCTGCATAACGAAAATGGGACGGATCCGTTATGCAGGCCACAGACTTCTATTATGACGGAATCAATAACGGAATGCCTCTAAAGGCATTCCGATATGCATTCCGTCATAGAATTGCGTTATGGTCCGTGGTAACGGAATCCATAACGCAATTCATCTTTTACCAACAAATGAAGTGTGAACAAATTTCATAAGCGGAAATTCGCTCATCTCTAAATGTGAAGTCAAGGACAGATTGTTACACACAGTGAGGTCACAATATCATCAGGTGCACAGTGATGTCACAGAAAGGGATACTTAACACAGTGATGATGATGTCACAGCTACTGGATAAATGTCACAGTGATGACAATAAACAGTACAGTATTGGGAAAATATTAGGTGATGTCACATTACAGGAATCGTGCACGCAGTAAAATCACAGCACATGGAAAATGGACACAGTGATGTCACAGTCAGACATCCTAAACATAGTGGGCCAGATTTATAATTAGCTCAGGTCAGAATAATGGAGTGAAAAAGTCCCAAAAGCTAAAACTGCGCACAAATTTGCGACTTTTTTCTGCTCTGCACTATGCTCGGCAGTTTTCTGAAAGTGGGCGTGTTTTCTTATGTAAATGAATCGCTAGACAGATTTACTATTGGGACTATTTAAAAAAGTCGCAAAAAAGTCCCAATTTCACTCCAGTGAGGACCATGCTTATCTTATGAGACTTTTTAATAGAACATGCGACTTTTTCATAAAAACGTGCGACTTTTGTAAAGCTGCCTACTGACGGATAAACTGCTACCGTCAAACCACATTTATTACAGTCTTAAAGGGCCGATCGTAAATCTGACTTGGCTAAAACTGACTTTAGCCATATGTGAAAGTGGAGTGAGGAATGATAAATCTGGCCCAATGATGTCACAGAACAGGGATAATAAACACAGGGATGTCACAGCACAGGGATAATACACAGTGATGTCACAGCACAGGGATAATACACAGTGATGTCACAGAACAGGGATAATACACAGTGATGTCACAGCACAGGGATAATGCACAGGGATGTCACAGCACAGGGATAATGCACAGTGATGTCACAGCACAGGGATAATGCACAGTGATGTCACAGCACAGGGATAATGCACAGTGATGTCACAGCACAGGGATAATGCACAGTGATGTCACAGCACAGGGATAATGCACAGTGATGTCACAGCACAGGGATAATGCACAGTGATGTCACAGCACAGGGATAATGCACAGTGATGTCACAGCACAGGGATAATGCACAGTGATGTCACAGCACAGGGATAATGCACAGTGATGTCACAGCACAGGGATAATGCACAGTGATGTCACAGCACAGGGATAATGCACAGTGATGTCACAGCACAGGGATAATGCACAGTGATGTCACAGCACAGGGATAATGCACAGTGATGTCACAGCACAGGGATAATGCACAGTGATGTCACAGCACAGGGATAATGCACAGTGATGTCACAGAACAGGGATAATGCACAGTGATGTCACAGCACAGGGATAATGCACAGTGATGTCACAGCACAGGGATAATGCACAGTGATGTCACAGAACAGGGATAATGCACAGTGATGTCACAGAACAGGGATAATGCACAGTGATGTCACAGCACAGGGATAATGCACAGTGATGTCACAGCACAGGGATAATGCACAGTGATGTCACAGCATAGGGATAATGCACAGTGATGTCACAGCACAGGGATAATGTACACAGTATGATGCTTGTGTGAACAGAACCTATAGCATTTATTGAAACTGTAATAACAGTAACCTCAGGATACAGCATCGCAACTGCAGCGGTACAACCGGACTGGGCAAACACCACTAGCCAGTAGGCCTAATAAATAGCACCAGTGTGTAACTTTTTGTACTGTTTCCTATTAAAGTCTATGGATTTGTTACCACCAGGCCACTCACCAAGCCAGATTGGCTCCTGGACTGGCTACGGTGGCTTATATAGTCTACAGTAGTGATGTCGGACTTCTGGCGCTCCGGCCATTGCTGGAGTGGAAGTTTTACAACCTCTGGAGAGCCATAAGATACCACTGGTCTACAGTACAGATGACAAAGGACGTAGGGTTTTACTGTCAACATCCCTGGTATTCGATAGGTTTAAACTGTATGAGAATAAATACTCCATTGTTGGTCTGCAGCGCTGGGGTCCTGGGTTTGAACCAGGGGCATCATCTCATCGGCACTGAGTTTGTAAGTCCTCCCTGTGTTTGCATGGGTCTCCCCTGTGTACTCTGCTTTCCTCCCACACTCCAAAAACATCCTGATGGGTTCATTCTGAATTTAGATTGTCCCCAGTGCAGACAGGGATTGGTGTGAGTGATGACAAGCTACGAACAGCGCTGCACAATATGTAAGTGCTACATAAATAGATCAAATAATAAAAAACAGGCCACATCCCGTACAGCATCAAATTCCCTGGCCTTGTCTACTAAGTGCCACAGCACTAATGCATCCATCAGTAACAAATGAACAACACGTTCCCTCCAAAGCTGTAATGTTCAATCAATATCGCTATTTCATAACCTATCACCCAGGATGGGGGGGGGGGGGGGATGGCTGCCGCCAACACCCTGGCACAATTATATTATCTGCCAGACCGGCTGTAGTTGCCTGAAATTTGAGGGTGCCCACCCTGGCACCCAGCACCTGGGGCACATACTTCTCAACCAACTCCATCTTCCATGGTATATGGTTCAAATGAGCAAAAGTATTAATACATATCCTTGTAAAAAAAAAAAGATAATCATGTCGATAGATGCAGCTGGCAGACATGTCTATAGACCATGGCGAATACAGACAGAAGGGGACGTGTGTCTTCTCTCAAGTTAAAGTTGTATCACATTTATAAAGTGCTGCACAACATTGTACAAATACAGGTGAAACTGGAAAAATTAGAATATCGGGCAAAGTTCATTTATTTCAGTAATGCAGATTAAAAGGTGAAACTAACACATGAGACTCATTACAGGCAAAGCGAGATATTTCAGACCTTTACTTGTTATAATTTGGATGATTATGGCTTACAGCTTATGAAGACCCCAAAGTCACGATCTCAGGTCCCCTTTGCTCAGGGGGTATGGATTAATTAGCGGACTAGAGGGTGACACTTTGAGCCTAGAATATGGAACCTTTTCCCAAAATTCTAATTTTAAGCTGCATTAATGCAATTGCTTTTAAGTTGCATTACTGAAATAAATGGACTTTTGCACAATATTCAAATTTTTTGAGTTTCACCTGCGTATCCTAGATACAAACAATTCTAAAGTCATAAAAATGTTTGTACATATCCCTCCAAAGGTAAATATATGATAGACACTGGAGATGGATAGAGAGAGAGAGATATTGAAAAAGATAGGAGAGAGTGATGATATAAGATGGGTACTATCTAGACAGATAAATATTAGATAGATAGATATGAGAGATGGATAGACAGATACATATTAGATATGTGATAGATATTAGGTAGGTGGGAGGCACAGCTATACACACACACAGCAGTCGGATTCCTCTCTCTGGCACTAACCTCCCCATCTTCCTGCATAGCTTCCTATTACAGATCTGCCAGGAGGGGTTGGTACCTGCTTATCAAATGTAAACAAAATGACTGCCCCATCCCCTTCCCTGCCAGTGTCCCCATCACATGAATACTCACTGTCTGTGGCCATGGTGCTTGGTGCAGAAGAAGTCTCCCCCTCCCCACTAGCCCAGCAGCAGCTTGCAGTGCGGAGCAGGGATGCTGCTGAGCGGCTTCATATCACACAGGCAGCAGTGCAATGCTAGTGGAGATGATGCAGCTGGCCTCCTTGCATGATGACCCTTCTCTGCTCCTCTCCCCATCACACACACACGCCGGCTGCAGCCTCACCACCCCCTGAGAGCTGCTACTGCTCAGGGCTAAGCAATGCACTGCAGATCTAGAGAAAGGAAGCCCCTGGAGAGGCAGCAGAGTGGATGCTGATCATCAATTATCAGCATATGCTGACTATTCCTCATTTCATGTTGGCACAACCACTGTCATAACACATTTCAGTAGTTCATATCCTTCTGTCTGTTTTATGATGGCCATAGAAGGAATGATTTGTCACACACTATACAGCCATTATCGTCATACTTGACAATTTTTTGAGAAGGGATCAGGGAGAATCCAAAAAGATGTAAGAAGCCGAGCAGAAAATGTTTTTTTTTTATTATGCCCAGACCATTTACCACAGATCAGATCGTCTAAATAATATAGACCAGACATCAGAGCCCTACACATACACAGACCCCAGATCAGATCGTCTAAATAATACAGACCCCAAACCAGACATCAGAAGTTCAGAACCCTTAAACCCTTAAATAAGTAGATACCTCAGACCAGACATCAGAGGCCCTAAACATATATTGACCCCAGATCAGATTGTTTTAATAATACAGATCAGACCCCAGACCAGACATCAGAGCTCCTTAACATATACAGACCCCAGACCAGATCCTCCAAATAAATACAGACCCCAAACCAGACATCAGAGCTTCTAAACATATAAAGGCCCCAGTCCAGATACTCTAAATACAGATGCCAGACCATACATGCGTGCTCCTAAACATATAAAGGTACCAGACCAGATCCTCTAAATCAGCTGTAGGCTATCCAGGCATGCTGGGAGTTGTAGTTTTGCAACAGCTGGAGGGTCGCAGGTTTGGCATGCTTGCTGTAAATAAATACAGACCCCAGACCTGACATCAGATCTCCTAAAAATATACAGACCACAGACCAGATCCTCCAAATAAATAGAGACCCAAACCAGACAGCCTTAATAAATACAGACTCCAGACCAGACACCCTAAAGTAATACAGACCTTATACTGTCTAAATAAATACAGACCCCAGACCAGACAAAGGCCCCAGGCCCCAGGCCCCAGCATCCAAAGTCGATTTGCATAAAACTTCGTTCTAATACTGTACGGAGCAAGTGGTACCGTATTAGAACCGAACCAGAGGTCGGGAAATGTTTTTTTACAGTAGAAATTGATTTATGAAGTTATTATGCGAAGTCTCGCGAGACTTTGCGAAGTGATAACTTCGGCTCATCGGAGCCAATACATTCTAATACTGTACGGGGCTCCTGTTTCATCCGAAGTCGATTCGCTCATCGCTAATTGTTTGATGATGTGTTTGATGATCCAGCAAGTCATTAACGATTATTCAGTGTAGAACACATTGAACATATGGATCAATAACCCTGAGTTGATGATAAGGTGGGTAACAATCACTGGAGCCGTTACCATTGATCACTGAGGTTGCGGAACATTTTATTGGTAATTTTAAAACCATCCGATCCATTTATTTCACTAGTTTTCTATTGCCCATCTTAAAGGGAACCTGTCACCGGGATTTTGTGTATAGGGCTGAGGACATGGGTTGCTAGATGGCCGCTAGCACATCCGCAATACCCAGTCCCCATAGCTCTGTGTGGTTTTAGTGTGTAAAAAAACCGATTTGATACATATGCAAACTAACCTGAGATGAGTCCTGTCCCTGACTCATCTCACGTACAGGACTCATCTCAGGTTAATTTGCATATGTATCAAATCGTTGTTGTTTTTTTACACAATAAAAGCACACAGAGCTATGGGGACTGGGTATTGCGGATGTGCTAGCAGCGATCTAGTAACCCATGTCCTCAGCTCTATACACAAAATCCAGATGACAGGTTCCCTTTAAAGAGGAGCTGTCACCTCTCCTGACATGTCTGTTGTGGTACTTTCTTGCGTTTGCCATCTTTTCATAAAACTCTATGTTCTATAAATCCTACTATAAGTTTCTGAATGAATTACTAGCTCTTTGCTCTAGTGTCAGACGGTGCAGGGACCCCCTTCCCCCAAGGTAGTAACACCCAGATGGATCCTTATTGCAGACTGCTGGCAAATCATTCATAAGATTTTTGGTAGTAATAAAAGAATAATGGAACAACATGGAGTTATACGAGTGATTGACAGCCTTCCCTCTATGCTTCTTCATGCAGTTATCGGTCAATCTGCTCAGCTCCTCCTGCTCTATAACATGCTGTCTGTAGATTGTACTGCGATTTCATGGAGACACATTCCTTGACATATGTTATATGTAATTGTGCATTCACTACTGCAACAATTGTGTATAAATAAAATAAAAGACATTATTTACACACACCCAGCAAGAAGACAATTATCGAGAAGGAACGGTTTGTTCCCAATAATTGCTTGCTCATCAGTGGAGGTAAGAGCTCAGTTTACAAGCAGCAATCACTACTGCCATCGCTCATCCTCATATTCCCTGCCTCTGAGAAGCAGATCCCTGTTCACACAGCACGATCTAATGTGCTGCACAAAAGATCATTTCACCCAAAGAAGGAGCGTTTTGCGGGGTAAGGCAGCATGGTTGCTCAGCATTGAGATCCTGGTTACAAATCCGACAAAGGGTGACATTTACACAGGATTTGTATGCTATTAAACCTGTCATGCAGCCCGGTAGAGTTGATCCTGCTGGCTAAAATGATACCTGTCCTGTGAAAATCAGTTTGCAGAGGTCACAAGACTTTTATTCTTTATGCAAATGAGGGTCTGGGTGCACTGAGGGGCGGGGGCTTAGCCCTTCGGTGCATCGCAGCTTTCCAAGTGCTGAGCCGCTGTGGGAGACCGCAGATATAAGCCCCCTATAGTCATATGTCAACAATGCGGCCGACACGTTCCATCTCAATTCAGAATTTTATAGCAGAGCTTGGATTTTATCAAATAGCTGAATTAATAGAGGAAATAACCATTAGTGATCCTCCAAGGTGTAAGTGCACCCAGTAGTGCACCCATAGCGTATACGACGACTAGTACTGAAAAGCACTTCAGTGTTGGGTAGGGTGGATCTTACACTGGAAGCCACAAAATTCCAATTGGAAGTCAATACTGTATACATCTCAGGATGTTGGTTATGATGGATTGCTTAAAGGGGTGTTCCAAGCTCCCGATATTGGTGACCTATCCACAAGATAGGCCATTAATATCCGATTGGTGAGGTTTTGACACCCCGCTCTGCTTGTGCTTGCAGCCCCCGATGCTGGAACTAGAAGTTTAAATGAAGAACAGTTCGTTCAAAGTGTAGTGGCCGTGCTGAGTAACTGCAGCTCAGCTCCTATTGAAGTGGAGATGAACTGCAGTAACCCAGTATGGCCACTACACTTTGAACGGCGCTGTGCTTCCTGCTCCATTGAAAGTGCTAGTTCCAGTGATGGAGATTGCAGAGACCAACTGATCATGGGGGTGCGGGTGGTTGGACCCTCACTCATTGGATGATCTATTCCGAGGATCGGTCATTAGGGTGAGCAGTCTGGAAAACACAGGGACTTCTTTGTGTTGTTTTTTTTTATGGAAAACCGTAAAATTATACCCATTTATATGCCATGATCAGCATTTATTGCAGACTTCAAATGGTTAAACAGTGGAGAGATGAGGTTCATCTTATGTCCACCATTTGAAGGACATCTGTCAGCAGATTTGTACCTATGACACTGGCTAACCTGTTATATGCAGCTGAAGGAGTCTGTGTTGGTCCCATGGTCATATGTGCCCGCATTGCTGAGAAAAAGCAATGTTTTAATATATGCAAATGAGCCTCTAGGAGCAACGGGGGCGTTACCATTACACCTAGAGGCTATGCTCTCTCTCCAACTCCTGCACCCTCTGCATTTTTATTGATTAGGCCGGGTGTGATGACTGTTGCCCTGCCAATGAAAAGGCAGAGGGCGCAACAGTTGCAGAGAGCAGAGCCTCTAGGTGTAATGGTAACACCCCCGTTGCACCTGGAGGCTCATTTGCATATATTAAAACTTCATTTTCTCAGCAATGCGGGCACATATGACCATGGGACCAACACAGATGTCTTCATCTACCAAGCGCACATGTAACAGGTCAGCCAGTGTCATAGGTACAAATCTGCTGACAGCAGTCATCCTCATCACACAAGCTCCTCATCACGAGGATGATGGCACTTACTAATGTATTGTGATCGTCCATATTGCCTCCTTTGCTGGCTTGGTTCATTTTTCCATCACATTATACACTGCTTGTATCCAGGGTGTAAAAGCTGTTGGACAACATTCTCTTGGCCAACAGATTGGAAGATACTTGGGTGGTCATAGGGTGTAAAAGTCGATGGTGGGGGCTGAGACACAGGAAGATGGAGGCCATGTGAAACTTGGGGGCTCTCTCTCTTTCCCTTCCAACCCTGGACAAAGGAGCAAGCTAAGTTATATTATATGTGTGCTTTCTGTGAATGTATATAAATATAATATTCGCAGTTCAGGGGGCAGGTAGGGTGGCCATTCAGGCTATCCTCAAAAGATGGACTTGAAAACACCGCCCCCAGGTCCAGCTAAGCTACGCCCCCTCCCACTCCGCAGCCGACAGGGATTGAAAAAAATGAAGGTAAAAATCAACTTCTGAGCTGCAGGGGTGGGAGGGACGGCGACTTTCTCCCTGCAGCTCAGGCTCAGACAGCACAGTGCTGCTGTCTGAGAGTGAGCTGTTCAAAAGGACATTCCTGCGTCCGTCCAGGCCCTGCTCCGGACGGAGGATAGGGAGTCTGAAAGCTGGACTGTCCGACCTAAAACTGGACCTCTGGCTACCCTAGGGGCAGGCTGCTGTGGTGGTCGCAGTTAAGGGGATGGTCTGCTATGGAGGTCAGTGTTAGGGGGAAGATTGCTGGAGAGGCCACTGTTAAGGGGACGGGGTGTTGTGGAAATCAATGTTAAGGAGATGGGGTACTGTGGAGGTCACTTATAAAGGGGCGGCCGCTATGGAGGTCACTGTTAAAAGGGCGGGCACTGTGGAGGTCTCTGTTAAAGGGAACCTGTCACCAGTTTTATGGTGTCCTAACTAAGGGCAACATAAATAAGTGACTGATTCTCTTAGCAAAATGCTGGGTCACTTTCTTTAATTGACCCAGTCAATCTGCCAACATCTTGTATTGAAAAGCTCCAGCTGATAATGATGAGTAATGAATATTTATGAGCTCCTGACTCTCCCCGCCCACCTGCTGCTGAATGACAGTTTTTTTTTTCCATATGAATCAGCAGCAGGTGGGCAGGGGAGTGGCTATAGCTCTGAATTAAATAAACGCTGGACTCAATGACATCACGCTGGACTCAAATCAGCTCATTAGCATGTGGCATCTTTGTGTGTACATTATGAGGTAACCATCTGTCACACCAGTAAGTGAATACATCTAAGGCACTTTTTAGTAGTTAATGATTGTATATAATTAGTTAGATTATAATCAAATATCCACATGACCGTTCCCTTTAAGGAGGCAGGGAACGGTGGAGGTCACAGTTAAGGGGACGGTCCGCTATGGAGGTCAGTGTTAAGGGGTGGTGGGCTGTAGAGGTCACTGTTAAGGGGGTGGGGTGTTGTGGAAGTCACATTTTAAGGGAACAGAGCTCTGTGGAGGTCACTGTTAAAGGGGCGGGTTATTTTGGAAATCAATGTTAACAAGACTGGGTACTGTGGAGGTCAATAATAAAGGGGTGGCCACTGTGGAGGTCACGGTTAAGGCTTCATTCACACGTCCGTGGAACACTGTCCCTGAGATACCGGACTGGCATCCTGCTTAGTGCAGGAGCGCGCAGCGTCATTGGTTGCTATGACGCCATGCGCTTTAAGCCGTAGCAGTACAGCAATACACTCGTATGATCTAGAAGAGTGTATTACTGTACTGTGGCGGCACAAAGCGCACCGCGTCATAGCAACCAATGATGCCGTGGGCTCCTGCACTAAGCAGGATGCCAGTCCGGTATCTCAGGGACAGTGTTCCACGGACGTGTGAATGAAGCCTAAGTGAGGAGGGGTCTGTGGAGGCCACTATTAAAGGGGCACTGTGAGGTCAATGTTAAGGGAGCGGGGTACTGTGGCAGTCACTGTGGAGGTCTCTGTTAAGGGGACCGGGAATGGTGGAGGTCAGTTAAGGGGACTGTAACCTATGGTCAGTGTTAAGTGGCGGGCCCCTGTGGAGGTCACTGTCAAGGGGGTGGGGTGCTGTGGAACTTACTGTTAAAGGGGCAGGCTGCTTTAAAGGTCAAAGTTAAGGGGGTGGGCTGCTGTGGAGGTCCCTGTTAAGGGGGCGGGGTACTGTAGATGTCACTGTTATAGTGGATACTGTCTATCTTTTGACACACACAAACATTAAATGAAATAGATTAGTATTAGTCAGGTACTGGATCTGAGTTGGTTAAAAGTGTAGACCCAAATGCTGTCCGCATCCGTTGCTCCGTTCCGTGGCCCTTTGCGGACAAGAATAGGCATTTATATTAAAGGCTGTCCGTGCCGTTCCGCAAATTGCAGAACACGCACGGACGCCATCCGTGTTTTGCGGATCAGCAATTTGCGGACTGCATAATACACTGCGGTAGTGTGCATGAGGCCTAAGGAAGACAACCCCTTTAATGGAGCATAGTTGCAGTACAAGAGGCAGCCCATGGCGAAGAGTGGCACTGTTTTTCCAATCGTAGACAATTCATTTATATTTCATGAGCTCCCACATTGATTCCACCTATGTCCTTGCTCTCCCTTGGTCTTGTGACCACCATTAGCGAAATGTACAAAGGTGGTGAGAGGCAGCTTTGCAATAGATTGCCTCTCCATGCTGCACAGGCTTGTTTTACAGCTGTTAGCTATTTGTGTATCCTAAGGGAGTGTGTGGGGATATTCTTATTAAATCCATTTCACACATAATTTTTTATTATTTATTAATATTAAAGGTTGTCCAGGGTTGACTTCTTTTTTACCCCCGGGCCCCCAGCTGTCTTTACTGTGCTTCAGTACCTGTATCGCTAGCCTCAGCGGTAACATGTCCCAAAGCAGCAAGTCCCTGATGGGTCACATGCCGCTTGAGGAGACGTCACTGATGAGATCAGTCATTAGCGGCAGTGACCCATGTGATCCTGTCCATGGCAGACGTTAAGGAGATTAAAGTGCAGTAAAAACAGCCGGGGACCCACGGTGCCAGAACCGAGCATCAGGGAGCAGGGTAAGTATGGTTCCCTTCACAGGTCCTGGACAACCCCTTTAAGACCACAACGACAAAAAAACACAGAATAAATAACATTCTATTACTTCCCCCCCCCCCCAAAAAAAATGCAGTCACCAGTATAAAAATATATTACAGGCACAGTATATACAAATGTTTCTATGTCGTCCTGTACAGTTCTTCAGATCATAAATCTTAGTCTATTCTTAGTCTCTTTGAAGCGTGAAGATCTGCAAAAAACAAACAAAAAAAATCACAGGGATGTTTATTACGGGCTCCGTATCAACAATTATCACATTTCACACATGGAGAAAGATACTTACTATGAACATTTATTACTTTACTTTAGTAGATGTAAGGAGCAGATACCAGGAATGAAGAAAATGTAAATACTTGTATTCTCCATGAAATTCTGGAGCATCTTTTCTGAGAACTTTGCACTGTGTTTTTCCTCTGTTATTTCCCACGGAAGCACTCTGTAGTGCTTCCGTGCCTCCATTCCGCACCACAACTTCTGGATTTAAATGAATGGGTCCGCATCCGTGATGTTGCGCACAAATGGCCAATGCCCATATATTGCGGACCCACTCTGTGCAGGCCGCAATACGGGCATGGCCGTGTGCATGAGCTCTAAGTGTCTGATCTGTGGGACCCAACAAATCACAAGAACCAGGGTCCCTGTCCACTGTATGGAGGAGTGGTCGAGCACTCGCGCTCACACGCCATTCATCTCCTTTGGACTGCCGGAGATAGATGAGTGTTAGGGTGCCTTCACACGTGGCAGAAAATTCTGCAACTGAAAATCGGTTCCATTCATTTGAATGGGGCAGCAAGCGCATGGATTTCTGCAAGCCCCATTGAGGTGAATGGAAACTATTTTTTCACCGTGGAATTTTCGGCCATAAAATCTGCCGCGTATGAAGGCGCCCTAATACTCCACAAACTGCAGGAGAGGTGACCAGGTGGGTTCACATCCAAACTCTAATGCACAATGTGTCTGAGCTGCACTACAGCCTACCTGGGGACATGGACCCATGTGAGGGACCAGTCTATGTACAGTACTGTTATAGAAGTAGCTGGCAGTATCCAGTCATTACAGAGACTATAGTACCGGCCCCACCTTCACTGCTGGATGAAGACTCTTCCTCTGGAATCGCTGGCATTTTCACAGGTTCCTTCTCAGGTAATGGCATGTTGGCTGCAATTCAAATATAAATATGAAAAACTACAGTGAAATTCCTTTAATCTGACATCTAGAAATCCTGATAATCCAGCATTTGTTTCCAGCACAGAACACCATGATGATCTTAAAGCGTACAGAATATTTCATAAAATTTTCGACGTGTCATAGTGACTGCTGGGGGAAGTCCAAGTGCTTTCACCCCATCGATTCTTAAAATGATGGGGCAGAAGGGCTCAGCCACATTTGACTGGGCTCGCCTCCGAGCAGCATAAAGGCTCATAAAAAGTCTACGGGGAAGAGTATCTTCCTACGCAAGTTTTCTAGCGTAAAAGACTGAAATCTATGGCTGCTCTGAGCTGCCGTAGATTTCGGATTAGGCGCATGGACTGCTGGCTGATGTGCCTAAGATATGACTAGGCCTGCGCCTCACCAACGCAAATCTATGATAAATGCTCAGGGTACATCCGCATTAAAAAATAAAAAAAATGTCTGCATTGGACTTTGCGGCAAATTCCCAGCAAAATATGCTTGTGTTCATTGTGGATTTTGGTGCGGAGTGAAAACCTTGAGAAACAACTGACACAGATTTAAAATCTACACCACATGTCAATTTCTGTGCAGATTTTTTTTTTTGCACACCCCCTCCTCCCATAGCTACACGCCTGCATTTGACCCAATTCTTCTACAATATAGACCAGCGCTGTTAGGACTCATTCACACGTCCGTGCTCAAATCCATGAGAAAGTGGTCAGTGATGCGTCCGTGAAGGATCCTGGTGTTTGTTTTTTTGCGGTCTGTGTTTCACAGGCACTGTGCAGCTGAAGAATTTTTAAAGCATCTCTTCGTAATGATCCGTGAAACACTGAAGTACAGCGCACATCCGTGGAGCACTGACGTGTAAATGAAGCTTTATGCATTTACATCAGTCTTGGAAAACCTGGATCCATAAAGGCTCCATAAAAAAAGGTAGTAAACACTGAAGCAGTTGGTAATCTTTGTCGAGAGGTTTTTGCTCCCATTTTGAGTCTCAGCTGTGAAGGCATCACATGTCCCCCAGCAAATCAGTAACACGACTTGACAGCGCATGACTCTAGAGCCAGCAATGAATGTGGATGTGGACTGACAAGCATACAGAAATGCCCATTTAAAAAAATAATAATCACTTCTCTGTAAAAGGTGTGTGTGTGTATATATATATATATATTTTCAGTTCTCCTGGTCATTACAGTATATAGAAGTATCAAAAGGCCATATTAAAGGGATGTTAGCTTGCAATATAAAACAACGGGTCACCCTAAAGGGCCCTTCACACAGGCCGAGAATCCGCCAAATAACCGCTAACAAGTAGAGATGAGCGAACTTCTGTTTTAAGTTCGGCGTCTAAAGTTCGGCTTCCGGTTAGCGGAGGATCCAGATATGGATTCCGAATTCCGTTGTGGTCCGTGGTAGCGGAATCAATAATGGCCATTATTGATTCCGCTACCACGGACCACAACGGAATTCGGAATCCATATCGGGATCCTCCGCTAACCGGAAGCCGAACTTAAAACAGAAGTTCGCTCATCTCTACTAACAAGGGGTCTTGTAAATGCAGCGGTCTCCTTCACTGAGGAGCAGGCGATTGCCAGAAAGGAACACCACCTTCCCGAAAATAGCCTGCTGAATTGTCCCGTGTAAAGAGGCCTTAAGGCCAAGTTCACACATCAGTGATTTCCATCAGTCATTGTGGAGGCTACATAGAGATGAGGCATAATGGAAAGATCTGCACATGTTCTGTGTTTTTGACCCGCACCTGGTTTTGGCTCACAATCACTGATGGAAATCACTGAAGTGTGGACTAGGCCAAATGGTGGGATTACCCACCCCCAATAGTTGGGCAGATTATTGGGAACGAACCTTCCTGTGAACACTCGTTCCCTACAATCTGCCCATCTGAAGGTGCAGCCGATCACCCGATAGACAAGCGTTTGTATTTCCGGCAGGCAGGTAATTTCTGGGCAGCAGATCGTGATGTCTAAACAGAGATCTGCTGCCCACAAATAATGCACCTGTATGAGGACGTGCGATCACAATAGCGATTGCTCGTTCTCATACTGTGGAGGTGATCGCTGCATGGAAATTCAGAGCTTCACCCCCCACCGAATGAGCAGCCAGTTGTTGGGAAGGATCGGTTCCTTCCCAATAATTGGTTGTTCCTCTGCACATGTAAATCTACCATAAGCCGAGAAAGGAAAAATAAATGTAACAGGAGATCCTCGCCCACACTGTTCATTAGGGTGACATGGGGGCACCCACCATCCAGGTAGTTGATCAGTCCCAACAATCGTCAGGTTCGGTAAACTTACATGTAACAGGTAGGGGCCCCTATAGTATGCACTACTTCCTGCAGTTCTCGAAACAGAGAAAACAAGGGTAATTTACTGCTCATCTCTTCCATTTTCCACTAACAGATGGCCGAGGGATGGGACTTATTATTTGTGGAAAAGCATGGGAAGGGGGGGGGGGGGGGGCCTACTGCAGCCATACAGTAAGGAGGAGGAGGGGGACATGGCGGAGCTTCTGGGACACATAAAGAACATTTCTTTATCTACATGGGAAGACTCCACTGCTGAACTTCCATCATACACATGTAGCAGTGGGTTTCTCAGCATTTTTTTGTTGCACGGGTGTTGAAAGTCACGTACCTCGAGCTTTCGATTTAAAAAATAAAAAAATGTTGTTTTTTTTTCTGAAATTTTCCACCGCAAAAACTGCCCAAAACAGGTTGGTTTTTGCAGGGGCATTGCTGAAGGAATTGCAACAGACAGGTGAAAACCCACAGAGCGAGTATTATCCTCCAAGATATTGATTCATGGCCCATTTTAAGGTGTTATGTATATTGTGTCTATTGTCGTGTACTCAGATTGACTGTATGATAAATCACTATGAAGGTCAGGGGAGACACATTCGGCCCAATAGATGCAGCAGACACACGGATCTTGCTTCCCGAGCGGGTGCATAAGCCCTAAAGGTCCATTTAGACGGGATGATACAGTCTGCGATTGTCAAGAAGGAAGCATTCCTTCCCGACAATCACCTTCTCATCAGTGGAGAAGACCGCTGCTATTACATGCAGTGATCTTCTCCACAGTATGGGGAGCAGTGACTGCTAATGCCATCGCTAGTCCCCGTACAGCAGATCGTGTTTACACAGCACAATCTGCTGCCAAAAAAAAAAAAATAATATTTTAGTGTCTGCACAAATTATCTATTACGCGTTTCGCTAATTAATTTTTACTGCACTTTAATCTGGCACTTTTACAGGTGAATGCTCGTTAGCGATTGTTTGCCGGATTCTTGGCCCGTGTAAAGTGCCCTTTAGATTAATGTATGCCCACCTTTGTGTTTGTCGATTTGTCTTAGGCCTCTTTCACATGGCAGGGAATGACAGTTGTGTGCTGACAGGTCCACACGTACCCATTGATTTTAATGTGTTTATTTATACATTAGTCATTTTCCACTCACCATGGGTCAGTGGAAAAACCACGGAGACCTGCACTACTTTGAGCCATAATCTGGACAGAACACACCCACTGCAGTCTATGGGTCTGTGAAAAACTCAGACACAACATGGGAGGCATCAGTCTTCTCGCTGTGATTTTCACGGACCATGAGGAGGAGATGCTCTGGAATCTAATTTTCTGCCTAAAAGTGTATGTGAAATACGGATGATACACAGACACTAATGAGCCACTGACCATCATGTCACGGATGTCATCACGGGGACAGACGTATAAAAGAAGGCTTAGCTTAGGGTGGCCATAGTTGGGTTCCATTTAGATTCTTGACCTTATTAGGGGTCAGATTCAGCATTTTTATAGATTTTTAATATTTCTACTTTTTGTGTTGCTTGTACAACTTATTGATTCCATGAACTGTATAATTTTGATGCACGGAAGTGCTGCCCTTACTATACATGCGTGCCCATACTTAGCATATCGGTCTATGTACATTGGCAAGCACTCCTGCCACATGTCTAGGGGGTACCCACTCCTGCACTTGGTTTGCAAGATGACATTGCACAAGTTAAACTTACTTTAAATGCTAATTGTCATATTTGTGATCATTTATTCTCTTTTCTGACCCAACCATAGAGTAGTGTATTGTGGAGGCTCAGATGGCGAGCACTATGCAGGTTTTTTTTTTTTATGAGAAACTAGGTGAAATTTTATATTCACTTTGGATGTGAGTAGAGGAGAAAAGAACATATAGCTCAAAATCAATACAAGATAAGCAGAAAAACTTCTATGCAGGTTGGCATTTGGACTTCTCAGCAGCAGAGGGTAGATGATAGGAGGATGCATAACTTACAAAGTCCGACCATTAGAACGGCATGCGGCTTTTTATAAAACAAAGCTCACCTTGCTTTGTGGCTTCTCGCTTAGCCCTCCTCCTGGCTCTCCTTAATCGTTCCCTTTCTGCTTTAGTGATTGGAATATGTATTTCGGCCACAGTGGATTTCATCGCCATCTGAACCTGCCGGTGACGTCTGGACCTGACCGCCTGTTTGTATGAATGGACAGAAATAATAAAAGTGACAGTTGAGAGTGTCCATACAGGATGGAAGTGTAGAGGACTGGACTTGCAGTCATGGATTTTCATGCAGTCAATCCATAGTATTTAGCAGTACTAGCAGAATTCAGGTTTTGATACCATATGGAGGCGTCCTACTGCAATCAGAGTACACCAATCCCTGCAAAGCACTTAGGTCTTACCTGGGTCACTGCAGTGTAGGTTTTAGATTTTATCTGTGCCAGATGTCTTGCTCTCTCTGACCCCTAAAATATAAATGACCACAAATTACCACAACAAAGAAACACAGATGATGAGTAAGGCTACTTTCACACTAGCGTTCGGGGCTCCGCTTGTGAGTTCCGTTTGAAGGCTCTCACAAGCGGCCCCGAACGGATCCGTCTAGCCCTAATGCATTCTGAGTGGATGCGGATCCGCTCAGAATGCATCAGTCTGGCAGCGTTCAGCCTCCGTTCCGCTCAGCAGGCGGACACCTGAACGCAGCTTGCAGCGTTCGGGTGTCCGCCTGGCCGTGCGGAGGCAAACGGATCCGTCCAGACTTACAATGTAAGTCAATGGGGACGGATCCGTTTGAAGTTGACACAATATGGCTCAATTTTCAAACGGATCCGTCCCCCATTGACTTTCAATGTAAAGTCAAAACGGATCCGTTTGCATTATCATGAACAAAAAAAAAAAAAAAAAAATTTTTTTTTTTTTTTTTTTTTGTTCATGGTAATGCAAACGGATCCGTTCTGAACGGATCTAAGCGTTTGCATTATAGGTGCGGATCCGTCTGTGCAGATACCAGACGGATCCGCACCTAACGCAAGTGTGAAAGTAGCCTAAGAAGTCAAGTAGGTGCCTTCTTCGCAATGCCTTCAGTATGGATGAGCCATTAAAACTTACCTCTGATTCTTGAGAAGTGCCTTCTTGCTCATCATCAATTTTGGTTCTTGGTGCCTAAAAGAGAAAAAAAGAAAAATTACCTTATAGGGGGGGGTTTCAGGGTGTTCCATACAGAAGGACTTTCCTTGAGATACATTACCTTACCAATGTTTTCCGTAATGCAGGGCCAACCCTGTGACTAGAGATGAGCGAATTTCAGGTTATGAAATTTGTTCACACTTCGTTTACTGGTTAAAGGTGAATTGCGTTATGGATTCAGTTACCACGGACCATAACGCAATTCTATGACAGAATGCATAACGAAATGCCTTTAGAGGCATTCCGTTATTCATTCCATCATAATAGAAGTCTATGGGCTGCATAACGGATCCGTCCCATTTCCGTTATGCAGGGGCAGCTGTGCCTGTTACTGCAGCTCAGTCCCATTTGTGTGAATAAGACCGAACAACAGTGCCAGGGCCGGCTACGCTATGTATGGTGCTGTGTCTTTGTAAAGGACCCATTTACTCTCCTGACTGGCAGAGTTTAAGTGGTGGAGACAGCATGCAACCTTTTCTCTGCGGCATGTGGATGTATGGTCGGCTGCAGCTTCTCCTTTTGCTTCCAAACAATCACTGGCTAGAGCCAGCTTCAATATAACAAGGGGAAGGTTACTTAAATTTGCAAGCATGTGCACTTATTACACTTGGTTCACATCTGCGCTACGATTCCAGTATTCTGTTCTGGAATAGGAACAGAATAGCGGAATTGTGGGATCCGGCGTATGTTTGATGTTGCCGGCACATCCCGGATCCCATTCATTATAATTTGGTCCATCGGGTTCCGGCGTGAGTACAGATAAATACCTGCGGCAATCTCCACCTAGATGTGCACTTAGCCTTAATGCCCCTTTTAGACGTGCGATCGGACTGGCAGTGCGAGTATACGGCAGCTCCCAACACTGCCGGGGTCGCATAGCATACTGATTTATGATGCTATGTAACCCTTACAGTTCTGGAATGTATTGGATAACACTGACAGCATTATGTCAGCGATATCCAATACATTCCAGAACTGTAAAAGTTACATAGCATCATAAATCGATATAGTGCTATGCGATCCCGGCAATGCTGGGAGGTCAGGGCGGGAGCTGCCGCATACTCACGCTGCGAGTCCGAAAGGGGCATAAGAGCCTTCAATAGGAGGTATACAACTATCTCTGAAAAAAAAAAAAAGGTATGTTGTCATATATTGACAAAAGGACACTTTTTTGGGCATACATTGGGTCACTGGGGGTATATGCCTCAGATATTCCACCTCCTGGTGGCCAAGTTTCCTAACTACACTGTGCAGGTGGCACAAACAGTCAAAAATACTCAGATTCAACAAATCACAAAGTTCACATAATTAATATTTCAGCATTGTATACTGTGTTTTTTTTGTTTTTTTTTGTACTTACCGCCTTTTCTTGCGTCCAAAACTGATATTCTTCTACTACAGACTGCATATTATCTGTAAAGTCCTCTTTTATCAAACTCAGAGTCTTATCTGACTGGGATCGATCTGCAGAAAGATTACATTTTGTTTTCTGGTAGTGCTCTTGAATATTCATGATTTCCTAAGGAAAAAAAATAAATAAAAAATAAGTTCAAACCAGTACAGGAAAAAAATATCCACTGTCTATAGTCCATGGGTGCATAAAACGCTGCTCTTTGATATCCCCTGCGCTGTATGCGCCTAATTTACGACAAGGCCCATGTGTCCTAATAAATTCGGTGCATACTCCAACAGTCCATGCCTCTAAATTAAAAACTACTCCAGTCTCTGAATGGAGTAGTTTACGGTATCCAGGCATAAGTGTTAGCGAATTTACCGAGGCTGATAGCCAAGCTGCCACCACTCCAGTGTTGAGGACGGCATGAAAAAAAATAAAAATAAATCCATTTTGTAGCATGGGTGTTTAAAAAGTTGGCGAATATTTTAAAGAAATTTTGTAAGTGATCCCCCAATGAGCGGTAAGGATTCAGGCACGTGAGCTGCAGAAGTTAATCTCTCAATATAAGCAACTGTATGCATAAGTCATGCACAGGTTGCCATAGGACTGCATAGGAGTGCATACAGGAAAGAAAAAAGGTACAATGCCGTATGCCAGCCTGACCAATGCCAAAATGACACCCAGCGCATAAGCTGAACGTGCACACCAAATGTGCAGTGTACATGGCTTTACTAAGATATAGCCATCTCATATTGCTGCATGGAACAAAATGGAAGGAAACAAATATATAAAATATAAAGTTACCTCCAAAGATTCTGACGTTATCAAGTCGGATACTCTGTCTTTTTTTTCCATAAATTCCTCCCTGCTTTCTATAGGTTTCATGCTCTTCAGTGACTTGAAGGTAAGCTGTGGAAATGCAAAAAAAATGGCATCAAAGTGCATAAGAAATGTAAAAAATAAAATAAAAAATGGAGTGGTGGTCAAGCACGCACGGTATCGCTTCATTCAAACTCTATGGGACAGCCAGCAATAGCCGAGATCTGTACTCGCTGCTCTTCAGAAGTCCCACGGACTTTGAGTGGAATGGCACTGTGTGTGCTCGACCATCACTCCCTTCAGTGACTGACATTGTGGATAGGTGATACATTTCAATTTTAAGACATTACCAGTAGAAAGAGGGAGGTGCTCATGCCGCTCTACAGAGCACTAGTGAGACCTCATTTGGAGTATTGTGCGCAGTACTGGAGACCATATCTCCAGAAGGATATTGATACTTTGGAGAGAGTTCAGAGAAGAGCTACTAAACTGGTACATGGATTGCAGGATAAAACTTACCAGGAAAGGTTAAAGGACCTTAACATGTATAGCTTGGAAGAAAGACGAGACAGAGGGGATATGATAGAAACTTTTAAATACATAAAGGGAATCAACTCGGTAAAGGAGGAGAGAATATTTAAAAGAAGAAAAACTGCTACAAGAGGACATAGTGTTAAATTAGAGGGGCAAAGGTTTAAAAGTAATATCAGGAAGTATTACTTTACTGAGAGAGTAGTGGATGCATGGAATAGCCTTCCTGCAGAAGTAGTAGCTGCAAATACAGTGGAGGAGTTTAAGCATGCATGGGATAGGCATAAGGCTATCCTTCATATAAGATAGGGCCGGGGGCTATCCATAGTACTCAGTATATTGGGCAGACTAGATGGGCCAAATGGTTCTTATCTGCCGACACATTCTATGTTTCTATGACAACCCCTGGTCCCAAAACGCCTACCTGTCTTGTAGACCAGTCAATGCAGATGACATGGCAAGTACTGACCCTCCCATAGTAAATGCATATGAATAAATGACTCCTGTCATTGGCTCAAAGAGTCATCAAAAGTCAAATGATCATTTACATCCACTTCCCCTGCTCCATTATCAATACATAAAGGTCTGCACAATATACTTTTTTGGCGTCTCACTGTACAGGAAAAAGCAGTCTGCGGTACTTACCTATACAGTTAAAGGGGTTGTCTCACCGTGGTCATTGGTGGCATATGGCTAGGATATGCCACTAATGTCTGATAGGTGCGGTTCCCAAAGGTGGCACCCAAAGTAAACAAGAGTGCAACGCACATGCGTGGTAGCTCTACATTCATTTCTATGTGCACTCCTGTTTATTTTGGGAGCTCCATTCTAGAGATAGGGGGATAGTGGGACCCACACCTATCAGACGTTGGTGGCATATCATATTGATGCGCCACCAATGTTTGAGGTGAGACAACCCCTTTAAGAACAAGTATTCTGGTGCATACCACCCTGATGAAGGCTTCTCTTGCCCTCCGTCGGGTGAATGGGGTCCAGGGCCACATTTGGTGTATGAGTCAGGAGCTTTTGCAATGCATACACTGAATGTGTTTGCATAGTGTCATGCAGAGCCTTACCATCGTAGAAAACTTAAAGAGGACCTTTCACCAGAATAAAACCTCTAAACTAACTATACAGACATGTAGAGCGGCGCCCAGGGATCCCCCTGCACTTACTATTATCCCTGGGCGCCGCTCCGTTCTCCCGTTATAGCCTCCGGTATCTTCATAGTTAGGCTCCACCCAGGGAAACCTGACAGCGTCTCCTTCTCCTATGCTGTAGCGCTGGCCAATCACAGCGCTCAGCTCATAACCTGAGAGGTTTTTTTTCTCTCAGGCTATGAGCTGAGCGCTGCGATTGGTCAGCGCTACAGCATAGGAGAAGGAGACGCCGGCGGGTTTCCCTGGGTGGAGCCTAACTATGAAGATACCGGAGGCTATAACCGGGCGAACGGAGCGGCGCCCGGGGATAATAGTAAGTGCAGGGGGATCCCTGGGCGCCGCTCTACACGTCTGTATAGTCAGTTTAGAGGTTTTATTCTGGTGAAAGGTCCTCTTTAAGATGCGTACTGAGATTATTACAATCACAGATGTCGATTTCCGACAATGGCAAAGCTGTCACCCAATTTTTTAAAGATCTTGAAAAGTAAATGTTCACTAAACTCATTCTGTGTCAGTCTTTACTGTAGTTCTGCCATTCTAATCCATAAATCAAAAAGATAAGAGATTTTTTTAAAAGTTGAACGTTAAAGGGGTTGTCTCATCATGACAACCACTTTTTATACTGGAGCCAGCCTGGTGATCACCATGGGTCCAACTTCAGAAACTGTGGGTTCTAACAGCTGATCTGGTTCGCCTTACATTCCCAGCACAGGCAGTAACATCAATCAATGGGCTGTTTATATAATGCACAAATAGGGGAGGGCGTCTCCAGTATTTCAAAGTGTCAAATGCATCAATAAAAAACCACGCAACAAAAAAAAAAAAAAACTTGCGCCTGCTACTGGGCAAAAACCATTTGTCCTATACTAAATAGAGTGTGCAGATTACAAATCCGAAGTCAGAATTGTTGTAACACATCACAAAATTTTGCTATGCATAAGTATGTCTGAATGAATTAAGCACTTGGAAAGCATTGAATAATTTTGAACAGAACGAGTTTTACTCCAACAATTACCTGATCTACATTAAAAGTTTGCGTAGTAAGCAGTGTATGAAAATGCATTTCAAAAAGTCTCGTTTTTCTTACTTGAGCAAGGCCCAGTATCAGGCATCTGCTTTTGCGTTTGTGAACGGTCATATTTTCCCGTTGCAAAAACCAGCAGTAGTCCTCCATAATTTTGGGATTCCAGCAGCCTTGATACCTGTTCTCAATTGTAGAAATAGCTTTATGGAACTGCTCTCCATGTTCGTCACTTACGTGTCCCAAATTGGGTGGGAAAAAGTCAAGGTGGGAATGTAAGAAATGCACTTTCAATGACATTCGGCAGTAAAGTTGTTGATATGCTGTAAGCATGTTGTCTACTAATTCAGCATAGTTTGCAGCTCGTCTGTTCCCAAGGAAGTTCTGCACTGCTAGCACAAATGCATCCCAAGCTGCAAGTTCCAGAGGGTTGGGTTTTGTTCTCAATGTGTCATCATGAGTTTGTTGATTTCGGGGCCAATAAAAATTCCGGCCTTTATTTTAGCATCAGTTCTCAGTGTGCTAAACATCTCCTTCAAATACTGGGAACCATTTCCATCACGATCAAGTGCAATTACAAAATTTTTCATTAAACCAAGTTTAACCTCTTCCGGACACAGGGCGTACAGGTACGCCCTTATGTCCTGGTACGTAAGGACACAGGGCGTACCTGTACGCCCTGTGTATTTTCGATCACCGCCGCGCGGTGATTGGAACCCGGTGCCCCCCTTCCCCCGTGTAGGCGATCGCAGCAAACCGCAGGTCAATTCAGACCTGCGGTTTGCTGCGTTTCCGGGTTATTCGGGTCTCTGAGGACCCGATAACCCGGAACAGGATGGTGATCGGTGGTGTGATTTTACCCCACCAATCACCATCCTTAGATCCTGAGAGGTGATGGTGACATCACCTCTCAGGATCGCCTCTGATTGGTAGGAGGGTGGGCCGGCGAGAGATTCAAATCATAGCAGCGCTCCTCTCCTCCTCCTTTTCTGTCCGGAGCCCTAAGAGAGAGGAGCGCTGCCTGCACGTGTGGAGCAGCACCCCATCTGTGCCCCAGCACCCATCCTTGCCCCCAGGACCCGATCTGTGCCCCAGCACCCCCATCTTATCTGCAGGCAATTAGGGAAAGGTTGGGCTAGGCAGGGAAAATAAAGGGAAAGGTAAAAAAAAGTTTTCTTGCATCACCCTAAGTAGGGTGTCTGGGGTCCACAGCACAGCTGTGTGACCCTAGACCCCCCTAGGGGTGCTGCCACTTGCCCCCCTGCCACAACTTTTTTGGGGCGCAGGCATTTTTTTTTTTTTTGTGCGTACGCTGACTGTGGCCGACACTCTTAGCGTCCGGCCACTGTTAGCGCATCGCACACCCCACCGCTGATCAACTTTGGACAGTTGATCAGCGGTTTAGAATTTTTAAAAACTTTTTTTGTCCCTTTTTGAAGCCCCCCTGATGCACCCCTAGAGTAGAAACTCCCTAAAAGTGACCCCATCTAAGAAACTACACCCCTCAAGGTATTCAAAACGGATTTTACAAACTTTATTAACCCTTTAGGTGTTCCTCAACAGTTAATGGCAAATGGAGATGAAATTTCAGAATTTAAATTTTTGGTAACCTTACCTCACACAAATGTAATATAGAGCAACCAAAAATCATATGTACCCTAAAAATAGTCCCAACAAAACCGCCACCTTATCCCGTAGTTTCCAAAATGGGGTCACTTTTAGGGAGTTTCTACTCCAGGGGTGCATCAGGGGGGTTGAAACAGGAAACAGTGTAAATAAACCGGTCCATAAAAATCAGCCCTCCAAAAACCAAACGGCGCTCCTTTCCCTCTACGCCCCGCTGTGTGGCCGTACATAGTGTACGACCATATATGGAGTGTTTCTGTAAACGGCAGAGTCAGGGCAATAAAGATACAGTCTTGTTTGGCTGTTAACCCTTGCTTTGTTACTGGAAAAAATTAAAATGGAAAATTTTGCTAAAAAAAAAAAAATCTAAATTCTGAAATTTTATCTCCATTTGCCATCAACTCTTGTGGAACACCTAAAGGGTTAACAAAGTTTGTAAAATCAGTTTTGAATAGCTTGAGGGGTGTAGTTTCTAGAATGGGGTCATTTTTGGGTGGTTTCTATTATATAAGCCTCACAAAGTGACTTCAGACCTAAACTGGTCCCTAAAAATTGGGTTTTTGAAAATTTCTGAAAAATTTCAAGATTTGCTTCCAAACTTCTAAGCCATCCCCAAAATGATCCAAATATGAAGTAGACATATGGGGAATGTAAAGTAATAACTATTTTTGTAGGTATTACTATGTATTAGAGAAGTAGAGAAATTCAAACTTGGAAATTAGCAATTTTTTACAAATTTTTGGTAAATTTGGTATTTTTTTTATAAATCAAAATTATTATTTTTTACTTAATTTTACCAGTGTCATGAAGTACAATATGTGACGAAAAAACAAACAATCTCAGAATGGCCTGGATAAGTCAAAGCGTTTTAAAGTTATCACCACTTAAAGTGACACTGGTCAGATTTGCAAAAAATGGCCTGGTCCTTAAGGTGAAATAAGGCTGTGTCTTTAAGGAGTTAATGTGAAGTGGTGGAAGATAAACCTGAAGTGGATCGACCAGTGATTTGTGTTGTACATTGTACTGACCAACTGTGTGCTCGACTCTGAGAGGCCACTGTCTCATTTTGTAATGATTGTGGTCATCACGACTGTTCCATAGGCACAAGAAACACATATGCTTTGTGTACCCTAGCTGTAGGCCAAGCAGCAGTGTTACCACTTTCAGGTCAGCACAAATTTTCCATTTATGTTCTGAGTATTTGATCATTTTTTTTAATTAACTCCATAGAAGCATTAGTCTCTTTAATTCCAACCGCATGAGCCAATGGAACAGATAGTTTTATTTAACTTGTCTGGATCGTTAACACATTATCCATTTATTCATCTTAAGTTTCAAAACCGATAGCACTATAACAGATCACTTTATCAAAATCTGTCCAGCTTGCCTTATATACTTACTGCTGACATCAGCCTGAGTGCGTCTGAACAGGTCTGGACATGTCCATTGGAATATCTCCAATATAATGCATTAATATTATAACTGAATAGGCTTTGCCTGCATAACTTAACCCTTTAAAGGACCTCCGCCATAGATGAAGTCCTGTCCCCAAACATGGCGCCCGCTCGCACGTGCAGCGGGTGCCATAGCCCCCGGGATCGAATAAATTTTCCCTTTCAGAGGCCATGGTCAAATGTGACCACGGCATCTGCGCAGTCCGGAAGCGGAAGTCGCGTACTTACGCTCCGGTAACAGCGTTCCCCAGCTGAGATCGGGGAACCCGTTATATTGATCTAATAGGCTGCAGCCTCAAGCAGGCTTCGGTGCCTATTAGATGACTATACCAATACAGACCACTAGATGGTAGCATTGTATTGGTATAGTGCAAATGAAGTGTTCAATGGTGTCTATAGACATCAATGAACACAATAGGCAATCTAATGATTGCCAATTATTGTCACCCAAGGTGCAAATATAAAAAAACAAACAAAAAAAAACTAAGTTTAAATCACCCCCCCTTTCCTTACAATAAAAAAAAAATCATCATGGGCATCCTCGCGTGCGAAAAAAGCCCATACTATTAAAATATAATAATATTAATGGCATACGGCGTAACGGAAAAATAAAAACAGCCAATTGGCAATTTTTTTGTCACATCAACTACCCAATAATTTTTTTATAAAAAGTGATCAAAAAGTCGCACATACTTCAAATTGGTATCACTGAAAACAGATCGTCACGCAAAAAATTAGCCCTCTCACAGCCTCGTACACCTAAGTACAAAAAAGTTATAGGGGTCAGAATATGGTTATAATAAAAAAATAAAAAATTCCTCTCAAAAGGTTTTAATATTTTTTCAGTATTAAAACACAAGAAAAATTATACAAGTGTGGTATCATTGAAACCGTACTGACCTGGAGAATGAAGATAACCGGTCAATTTTACCGCATGGTGTACAGTGTAAAAAATAAAAACAAAAACCTTTTGTCAGAACGGCATTTTTTCCCCAATTCTACCCCATTTGGAATTTTTTTTGCGCTTCCCACTACATGGTATGCAACCATAAATGGCGCCTTTAGAAACTACAACTTGTCCTGCAAAAAATAAGCCCTCATAAGGCTATGTGAATAGAAAAATAAAAAAAGTTAGGACTATGGGAAGGCGGGGAGTGAAAAACAAAAACGCAAAAATGAAAAATCCCAGGGTCCTTAAGGGGTTAAAACCTAGACGTGTCAGGCAAATTCCGAGTTCATATTTGGAATCAGCGCGCTCATTTTAGTATAAATCACATGTTTTTCTCTCAGTAGCAAAATCATTGTTGCACGATTCATCTTTGATGGATCAATATTATCTGACTGTTGAGCGCCGATCATGAAGAAGACAAGTGTCCAGCACAACAAGCTGCTATTAATGCTAACGATGAAACATCTGCACGGAACACCTCCTCCTGCTGACTTACCATGGCGGGCATCCCTGTGAAGTAAAAGGCCCGCATGAGGCGCAGCTGTCTGTAGATGTATACAGCGTCTAAATGCTGAGCACTGATTAGTTCCTGATGTAACTGTTCTACATCAGTCCAGTCCTTCAGGGCTATACGTATCTGCAGGAGGTTAAAGGAAAGAAATCAAAGTCAATAAATCCTGAATTATATAAAAAGCACCTTCCATGCCCATATATTTTTTTATAAAAGTCCTGAGACTTTGTTGCAGAATTGCATAAAGGTGCGTGTAAAGTGCTGGGTGGCATTTTTACGAAGTATTATGCATCGTAAAACAACAACAACAACTAACATAAATATTCTGATTTGTTGCTATTGCTGGGTTTCCATGTAGCGGCCAAAACCCCGCCAACAGCACCACAAATATGAATGTCATACTTCCATAGACCCATTGGCTGCCGTGAGTCAGTTACACATCCACTACGTGAAAACCCAACCTAAAAGTCTGACCCAAGCACAACAATTGTGGATAATAAAAGTTCAGCGTGTGCAGAGTTAATTCATGACTCTTAGGGCTCATACACACAGCCGTAAGCGTTTAGCGGTCTGCAAAACTCAGATCCTGGCCGACTGCATGCCGCTTTCTTTCTTTTCACTTCGATAGAAAAGTCCCATACTTATCTGCAAAATGGTCAAGGATAGGACATGTTCTATTTTTTGTGGGGCCGCGAACCGGACGTGCGGATGACGACAGCACACGACCCCATTGAAATGAATGGGTCAACATCCGATCCGCAAAAATTACAGATCGGATGCAGATATCAACTACAGCAATGTGCATGAGTCCTTATACATATATCTTTCTAAAAGCAATGAGTTCTCTGAGTTTAACGAAAAATACATCCATACAAAAGGTGTAGAACGTTAGAACCTGTATCTTTGAAGTGGCACTGTACTTTGGAAAAACTTTTGATAGGTCATAGTGACAGATTTTTATTGGTGAGGGTCTGAGTGCTGAGACACCCGCCAGTCACTAGAAGGAGGAGAGAGAAGAGCTCACATAGCACTCTCTCCTCACTGCAGGAGATGGACCCGTTGACTTTCTATTGAGTCTGTCTTGCTTCCATCTCCTGCAGTGAAGAAAGAGACTGCTATGTGAGCTATTCTCTGTCCTCATTCTAGTGACCGCTGTGGGGCTCAAGCCTGGGACTCCTGCTGATCAAAACTTGATATCTCACTATGGCATACAAAAAGTTTTTCCAAAGTACAGACACACTTTAAAGGTGCCGTCTCATCTGGGACATTGGTGGCAAATCGCTAGGTGGGACTAGCACCTAGCTCAGGAATGGGACCTCCGAAGTGAGAGAGGAGCTGCCCTCCATTCATTTTAATGGGACTGACGAAAACAGTCGAGCACTGGTCCCATAGAAGTGAATGAAACTGCGGCCAAGCTTGCGCGGTGAGCTCTTCTTTAGTTCCTATTGGATTTCCAAAAACAGCCAAGCGTGCTCCCATAGAAATTATTAGAGAGCACGCCGCAGGGGCCCCTTCTGGAGATATAGGTGCAGGTCCCAGAGGTGGGGCCTGCACCTATCTGACACTGGTGGCATATTCTAGCGATATGCCTCCAATGTTTCACATGAGACAACCCTTTTAAGTACTGAGTGTGATAATGAAGAGCTGAGCTGAGCTCCCTCTGGTGGACCAAACATGTCAGTGCTTTAAGCTAAGAGCCTATTGATTTCAGACATATAATGTCTCATTTCTGCACCACCTGGATGTGCCGGCTGCTTCCCCCAGAGATCGGTTCATCGTTGGGTAACCAGAGGTGGTGCCTGGAAAGTCACACAAGCTATAATTAAAAGAAAAAGGATTATTCTCATCTCACCCTTTCATGGCCAAGATAGCAATGACCCAGAGTAAGGGCTGGTTGGGGGCGGCCAGAGTTACAGAAACATCTGAACGGGCTAACTTAGGCCTTTCCATAACGCAGTAATAACCTGAGTAAGTGCCGGCCAGTAGACTATCTCGGCCATGAGAGGCTGAGATGGGAATAACCCTTAACTAAGGTTTTCTAGCAGCAGCAGCCTTCTTGCTGATGGTTTCCAGTAACATTAGATAAATCTCCAGTAAGTACAAGATTATGTTGCAGTTTGCATAGAAATTCATAAGCCATAATAAAAACTTATGAAACTGTGTAACAAAAAGTATAACAGTGATCATAATAATACCTTTTGTTTGGGCTGACACAACTGAGTGTTATATAGACCATACATCAAGTACATGGCAGCCACTCGAATCTGAAATGTGTAGGGTGGGAGGAAATAGGCTGAGACGACAGAAAACAATTCTCTTGTGAACCTATTACACTCCAGACTCCTCATCCCACCACTGCAAGACAATGAAGAAGATGTCATTAGTGAAAACAGAAACAATATAAAAGGTCTATTGAACACAAGACTGCAGAACAATACAATAGGCTACAAGTTATGTACAAAACATTAAAGGCTATGATAATAAATATGTACAAAATAAATAAAAAAAATACATTAAACTAGGGCTGAAACGATTACTCGATTAAATTGAGTAATTTGATTTTTTTTTGCATTGAAGATTCGTTTGTGTCATGTGAGCACGGAGCGGGAGTGAAGCGCTTGCTATTACTCCCGCTCTGTGGTCTCCTGCTGCGCTTAGAATACTCACCTTTCCAGCAGGGGGCCTCCGGACACTTCACAGCACGTCCATGGTCCCGCGCTGCACTGACGACCTGACGTGCTGTGTGACGTCAGGCGCAGAGCAGCGCGGAACGATGGATTGTCGGCGGCGCCCCTGCTGGAAAAGTAAGTTAGTGAAACCAAGGGGGTGGGGGTGCGACTAAGACCGGGCGCCCGGAGTGCACAGCGTCATAGCAACCAATGACGCTGTGCAATCCGGGTGTCAGGAGGAGCAGGGCAGCAGAGATATGGCACAAGGGGGGAAAGCTGATGGCACAGTGGAGGGGGGAGAGATGATGGCACTGGGGGAGTAAAGCTGATGGCACAATGGGGGGACAGCTGATGGTACACTGGGGGGAGAGCTGAAGGCACTGGGGTGGGGGAGAGCTGAAGGCACTGGGGTGGGGGAGAGCTGAAGGCACTGGGGTGGGGGAGAGCTGAAGGCACTGGGGTGGGGGAGAGCTGAAGGCACTGGGGTGGGGGAGAGCTGAAGGCACTGGGGGGAACTGATGCACTTGGGCTGATCGCACAGTGGGGAACGGAAGGGTGTTTGGGACTAATGGCAGGGGGTCTAATGAGTTTTTATAAAGGAAAACAGTCTAATAATTTTTTTTTCTTATTAGATTAATCATAAAAAATAATCGATAGAATACTCTATTACTAAAATAATCGTTTACTGCAGCCCTAAATTAAACAAATAAATGATGTAAATAAATAAATAAAGGGAGCGGTCTACTATTTAAAATTGCTGTCCACAAGTCTAATTAGAGTATATGGATGTGATAGTAATAGTGGGAGCTGCTACAAGAGCCCTTATCCCTCCGACAGGTCTGGCTCCCATTCATTTCAATAGGAGCTGCATAATGCTCCACTTCCCCTGTCCGAACATGCACAAGCCAGAGTATTCCCGTGTAACTCCTATTAAAGTGAATGGAGAGAGCTCAGACCATGCGTAGCCGCCTCTCCATTCATCCTCCACCTGGATGCACTATTCACCTCATCAGGTGACCGGGGCTTGGGGGAGGCGAGACCTGCAGCTATCAAACTCTTGAGCATTTTATGCCTGGGGTTAGGATAGATCCAAAGTAGATTCGTTCAAAAACTTCCTTTTTAATGCCGTTTCCCTACAGCATTAAAATGTATTGGCTCCGTGGAGCCAAAGTTCGTCTTGCGAGACGTCGGTGAAGGAGTACTGTATTCCTATCTGTGTGTTGAAAAACAATTTAAAATAGCAATCCGAAGTGGGCTTTGCTGCCGGCAAACGATTTAGTATGGGGACGAGTGATGGCATTAGCGATCACTCCTCCCTATACTGTGGAGGAGATCTTTGCATGTAAATGCAGCGGTCTCCTCCAACAGCGAGCGGCAGATTGTCGGGAAGGAACGCTTCCTTCCCAACAATCTGCTGCTCTGTTGTCCAGCGTAAAGGAACCTTTATAAACACAGTCCTTGTTCGGTCAGTGATTTTGGGCCAAACTAAGTGCAGCTCTAGACACAGAACAGGAGCAGATCTTTCCCTTATACCTCATGGCTGTGTAGCCGCCAATTATCAAATAATTCAGTAGAGGATTCCGCTACCAAAATTCTTAGATAACCCGAACATTGTACGCCGAACTTGAGACACTAACTTTAAGGCCCCTTTCACATGAGCGAGTTTTCCGCACGGGTGCAATGCATGACGTGAACACATTGAGCCCGCACTGAATCCTGACCCATTCACTTCAATGGGTCTGTGTACATGAGCGTTTTTTTCACGTATCAGTTCTGCGTTGCGTGGAAAAACGCAGCATGTTCTATATTCTAAGTTTTTCACGCAGCCCTGGCCCCATAGAAGTGAATGGGGCTTCAGTGAAAAACGCATCCCATTCGCAAGCAAGTCCGGATGTAACCTGGTTCCGATGCGTTTTTCACTGATGGTTGCTAAGAGATGTTGTTTGTAAACAGTGGCGTGCCCCGGGTGCCGGCTCTGACGGGGGTGCCAGCAGGCCTAGAAGCAATGAGCACTTCCATCAATACAGATGGAAGCGCTCATTGCTGAAGCGCTGACGCCCGTGACCCAGTCCCACATACTGCGGCAGCGCAGGGAGCGGAGCGCATAGTTCCCTGCCCCGCCGCCGATCACCGCCATAGGCTTAAGGCCTAGTAGGTCTGAAGCCTATGCCGTAGTGAAATCCCGGCGCAGACGTGCGTGATGACGTCATCGCGCGCGCCTGTGCCGGGACTCAGCAGCACAGTGCCGGGACTCTGCAAGCAAGCGCAGGTAAGTATTTAGCTTTTAGGGTTTCCTTTTTTTTATTATTATTTTTTTTTTATGTGCCAACTTTGGGGGGACATGAGGGGGCCGGGGTGCACAGAGGACGTGTGGGGGCAAACTTTTTTATTTTATATTATAATGTGGCAACTTTGGGGGACATGAAGAGGGTGCACACAGGAGGACGTGGGGGGGAATATGGTGGGATACTGTGTGGCACAGTGGGGGGGGGCAATTTATTATGGGAGGGATGGCAATGTGGGGGACACTACTGTGTGGGGGGGGGAGCAGCGTGGGGGCCTTGCTTTTGGGGAGGCACTGTAGAGGCCAGTCTATTATTTCTGGGGACACTATACAGGGATTATTACCTGGAGCACAATGTAGGGTGTTATTATTACTGGGGGTCTCTAGGGGACGTTATAGCTGCTGTAGACACTATAGGAACATTTGGGGTCATTTATCAAACTGGTGTAAAGTAGAACTGGCTTAGTTGCCCATAGCAACCAATCAGATTCCACCTTTCATTTTTGACAGCTCTTTTGGAAATCCAGTTCTACTTTACACCAGTTTGATAAAGGACTCCAATTATGTCTATTAGGGTCACTATTTTTTCAGCAGTATAGTACCTGGGGCATTGGGGGGCACAACGGGCACAGGTATTGGGGGTGGCAGCAGGATGACACTGTGGGGACACCAGGATGGGGAGGTTGATGGAAAAATTTAGAAATCTAACGTGTCTGTGTTACCAACTGTGTAGAGACGAGATGCGGCTGAAAGAATTTCTCATGGTGGTCTAACGGAGGAGAAGAGGAAAGAGAAGGTCTACATGACAGGAGATGCCAGAGAAATGACCCGCCCCGGGTGCCAAACACCCTGGGCACGCCACTGTTTGTAAACCTTCAGTTTTTTATCACGCGCGTTAAAAACACATCAACACGCATTGCGGAAAAAACTGAACGCAATCACAGATAAGGCTACTTTCACACTAGCGTTCGGGTGTCCGCTTGTGAGTTCCGTTTGAAGGGGCTCAAGAGCGGCCCCGAACGCATCCGTCCAGCCCTAATGCATTCTGAGTGGATGCGGATCCGCTCAGAATGCATCAGTCTGGCAGCGTTCAGCCTCCGCTCAGCGAGCGGACACCTGAACGCTGCTTGCAGCGTTCGGGTGTCCGCCTGGCCGTGCGGAGGCGAGCGGATCCGTCCAGACTTACAATGTAAGTCAATGGGGACGGATCCGTTTGAAGTTGACACTATATGGCTCAATCTTCAAACGGATCCGTCCCCCATTGACTTTCAATGTAAAGTCTGGACGGATCCGTCTGAAGCTACTTTCACACTTAGAATTTTTTCTACAATATAATGCAGACGGATCCATTCTGAACGGATCCCAAGTCTGCATTATATGAGCGGATCCGTTTGGGCAGACCCCAGACGGATCCGCTCTGAACGGTAGTGTGAAAGTAGCCTAAAATTGACTGATCTTGCTTGCAAAATGGTGCGAGTTTCGCTGAAGGCATCCTGACACAATCCGTATTGTTCGTGTGAGAGAGGCCTAAGCCAGCCATACACATGAGATAACTGCCAGCTATTTATCTCAATCAGCCGAGCATGCACGTGTTAGGAATGCAGAAAAAAAGCCGCTGTCAGACTCGTCTGGCTGTTTTTTTTTTTTTCCAAGACAAAAGGATTAGCTATAGTGTAGAACGAATTTGCGTTTCAAGTTTGGCGTACAAAGTTCGGGTGATCTAAGAATTCCGTTATGCATTCTGTGACCACTGACCACGTGAACACTAATCAGCTATGCTATCCCCCAACATGTGAGGCCGGGGAGGGTCGAGAAGCCAACATGCACTTTAGGCCTCATGCACACGGCCATTGCCTGTATTTCGGCCCACAAACAGCGGGTCCGCAGTATGCGGGCACCGGCCACGTGCGTCGCCTAAATGGGTCCGCAATCCAGAAGGTGCGGTGCGGAATGGAGGCACAGAACCCCATAGAGGCATTATGGAGTGCTTTTGTGGGGTTTATGTCCATGCTTCCGCACTGCAAAAAAAAAAATTTTTAAATTGCAATCTCCAATGCACGGAACGGCCATGTGCATGAGACCTTGATTTGTATGGCCAGCTTTCCCACTTAGCCCTCAAGTGCCCTTCCAGCCATAACAGATCTTCTTTAATACATTTGTTTTAAAAAATATATATATCTGCAAATCTCAATGTAATGACTTACTAGAAAATGGTGTTGAATTTGATCTCTTTCCATATTGATAAGAATTCCTCATAACGCACAGTGTCTGTGGTCTGGAAGAGGCCAAGGAAGGTCTCACAGTCTTCTTTAATTCCTGGAAAATTCATGCTATGGGCTCTCCAAAACGAAAGACTCTGAGAAAGAAAGAAATTGTGAGCTGAGTTTTTGGGAGGCGTCACACCCAGGTTAAGCCAAAGCCAGAAGTGGATCCAGCAGGAAGAAGAAGTACGAGTCCTTCCTTTAAATCTCTCATTCCTTCCAACCCATTTTCGGCTTTGACTCCAAATACTTCATCCTTAAAGGGGTCGTTCACCTTCCTGAACTTTTTTCAGCCCCACCAGCATGGCCAGACCACTGCTGGCTTCCGGCTCCATCTCTCTCCCTTTTGTGGATTTTGGTGTGGATTTGATGTGGTTTTGCCGCAGATCTCACCCTTCATTGGAAAGGCAGGTCAGTTTCTGCACGGAAACAATCCTCAAAGTGCACATGGGATTTGTGTCATCTCATACACTTTGCTGGTACCGTACTACACTGCAGTATTTCCCACACCGGAATTTGCGCGCAAAAAACGCATGTATTCTGCAACGTGTGCAAGTGGCCTAAGGTTGGCCCCCATATTAGCCTATGGGGATGAAGAGTGTCAACACCTGCGTTCTGCTGCTGAATATTAATTCCACAGGGGAAACAGAACACAGTTAAAGGGGTTATCCAAGGGGGAGGGGGGGGGCACTGGGGCTGGCACCATATTGGGTATAGTGACTGTCACTGTCAGGGGGGCACTGGGGCTGGCACCATATTGGGTGCAGTGACTGTCACTGTCAGGGGGGCACTGGGGCTGGCACCATATTGGGCACAGTGACTGTCAGGGGGGGCACTGGGGCTGGCACCATATTGGGTATAGTGACTGTCACTGTCAGGGGGGCACTGGGGCTGGCACCATATTGGGTGCAGTGACTGTCACTGTCAGGGGGGCACTGGGGCTGGCACCATATTGGGTATACTGACTGTCGGGGGGCACTGGGGCTGGCACCATATTGGGTATAGTGACTGTCACTGTCAGGGGGGCACTGGGGCTGGCACCATATTGGGTATAGTGACTGTCACTGTCAGGGGGGCACTGGGGCTGGCACCATATTGGGTATAGGGACTGACACTGTTGGGGGGGGGCACTGGGGTGTATTAGGGTATTGTGGCTCTCCCTATTTGGCACTGTATTAGACTATGGTGGCTGTCACTGCCATGGGGGGGGGGGCGCTGTGGCTGGCATGCTAGCAGCTATATGGGGCGCCGCTTTCGGTTGTCTATGTGCATTAGATATAATTCAGCCTGCCTGTGAGTGCTAACACATAGATACACGACACGCATTTAATATGTAGCAGTCAGGTGACGCACGAGCCGGGCAGACGCGTTTCCAGCTCTGTTCACCTGGACTGACACTCACCGGACTCCGTAAGGCAGAGCGCGCAGAATTCTACGAAACCGTGACGTCACCACGCCCTTCACTGTTCTACAGTGCGTAGAACTATTTGTACGTGCGCGCTCCCGCCTAGCAGTTCCCCCTTCCTTCATGTGTATAGTAATACATACAACTGGAGCAGACTGCTGGGGTGTCATCTGTAGGCGGGGACTTTAGCTTGCAGTAGTGAGGAGGAGCTGCCCTCTCACCTACAGGCCGGGGGTCTGCAGCCATTTATCATGTGCAGGGATAACACAATGTGATAAGTGCATGTAATGCATGACGTCATAGATGCATATGTGCAATGTCATGAGGCCACAGTATAGGACATGTCATGTGCGGTCATTGCATATAACCAACTGAATCCCCACTGTAACTTGTGAGAGACCCTGCTACATAGCCCCCCATTCACATGCGCTGCATGTATAGTGCGGTACAGTCCGCTTGGCTATTTCCACAGTTCTGACCCCCTTTGGGCCACTGCATCCATATGGGATAGGGTGGGGGACCCCCTTCTATGGATTGAGTCCTATAGCATACCTCCTACAATGGCAGGGGTAGACGTGAAATGTTTTCATACTAGGCCACGCCCAATGCATAACTATACACACCCAGTACTTACCTCTTTGTGCCACCACAGTGGTAATGCCGCATTGTGTCTCTTTCGCTTTAGTTATGGCTACATTGTGCCTCTTCAAGTAGCCACTTTTAAAGGGGTTGTCTCACTTCAGCAAATGGCATTTATCATCTAGAGAAAGTTACTACAAGGCACTTACTAATGTATTGTGATTGTCCATATTGCTTCCTTTGCTGGGTGGATTCATTTTTCCATCACTGCTGGTTTTCATGGTTACGACCATCCTGCAATCCATCAGTGGTGGTCGTGCTTGCACACTATAGGAAAAAGTTTAGGCCAGGACCGTGGCAGTGTGCGTAGGACTGTGCTTTTACGACCACCACTGCTGGATTGCAAGGTGGTCGTAACCCCTGGATATGAAGCCACAAAGGAAGTATGGACAATATTCCGGTTGGTACAAGTTATGTCCTAACTATTAAATTAGTAGGGGCCCTACTGCTGGGACCCCCCATGATCTTGAGAACGGGGGCCTATACCCCCTGCAGCCCAGCTGAAATGAAAGGAGCGGCTCCATTTATTTCTATGGGAGTTCCAGAGATAGGTCTGCGACCGGCAGCTCCATTTATTTCAGGGGGAAATGAAACGCCAGTGTGAATTGCCCTATTCATTAACATTAGCAGCTGATTCCAGAGCACAAAATACGCGCCTTAGGCCTCATGCACACGACAGTATTTTTTTGCGGTCCGCAAAAAGCTGTTCCGTTGTTCCGTGATCCGTTTCCGTGTGTCTTCCTTGATTTTTGGAGGATCACCAGACATGAAAAGTGAAAAAAAAATCTAAGTCAAGTTTGCCTTGCAAATGAAAGGAAAAAAACGGACGCGGATGACAATCTTGTGTGCCTCCGTGTTTTTTCACGGACCCATTGACTTGAATGGGTCCGCGAACCGTTGTCCGTGAAAAAAATAGAACAGGTCATATTTTTTGGACGGACTGGAAACACGGTTCACGGACGCGGATGACAAACTGCATTATCAGAGTTTTCAACGGACCTATTGAAAGTCAATGGGTCCGGAGAAAATCACAGAAAACGGAACAACGGACACGGAACACAACAACGGTCGTGTGCATGAGGCCTAATACGTATTGCAAACACGCTCGTGTGAAACAGGAAAACTCTTGTAAATACTCCTGTGAGGACCTAAGGGTGCTGGCACACAGTGCACTTCTGACAGTTTTTTCCGCACGGGTGCAATGCGTTTTTCACCCGCGTGACAACAAACTGAATGTATACAAACAACATCTCTTAGCAGCCATCAGTGAAAAACGCACTTGCTTGCGGATGCAATGCGTTTTTCACTGAAGCCCCATTCACTTCTATGGGGCCAGGGCTGCGTGAAAAACGCAGAATATAGAACATGCTGCGTTTTTCATACAACGCAGAACTGGTACGTGAAAAAAAAAAACAATCATGTACACAGAACCATTGAAATGGGTGTAGGTCTCCATAGTTATAAGGCAATGTAGTCAAATCCTGCAGTCATCTGTCCCCTACAGAAGTATATAAAAGGCCATTTGCAATTTTTTTTAGATGCATGGTTAAAAAAAAAAAAAAGAAGTTGCCAAGATGATGGACATGACATTTAGGCCTCGTGCACATGACCATGCCCACATTGCGGCACGCAAACAGCGGATCCGCAATATGCTGGGCATCGGCCGTGTGCACCCCCCTTTCATGGATGCGGACCCATTCATTTGAGTGGGTCCGCAATCCGGAAGGTTGGTGCGGAACGGAGACACGGAACCACTACAGAGTGCTTCTGTGGGGTTTCTCTCTGTGCCTCCGCAACACAAAAAAGTAGTCCGGACCACGGACCAGTCTGCGGAATCCGCACGGATGTTGCCTGTGCATTGGGGACCGCAAATTGCGGTCACCAATGCACGGAATGGCTGATCAACGGCCGCGTCCATGAGGCCTCAATCTGTTATATTTCAATGTGGGTGCCTTTGTGCCAGTGGCTCAGAATAAGGACATTAATTTTTCCAAATAGTTCATTGAAGGATATTCCCGATTTTTGATATTGATGACCTATCCACAGAATGTGTCTTCAATATTAGATTAGGGTGGGTCAGACACCCATCACCGCACTGATCAGTTGTTTTGAGCAACCGCTGGCGGCAGAAACTCAACAGTGGCCAGAGTCGGAAGCAGGAGGCTCCATCCAGTGGCCGTGCCAGCGTACTGCAGCTAAGCCCCTTGTTCATGTAAACAGGAGCTCAGCTCTAGTATGCAAGCGTGGCCATCACAAAGAGCCTTCTGCTTCCGACTCCATCCAATGTTTAGCTACTGACAGTTTTGCAGTGTTCGCCAGCGAAAACATGCGGGCTGCCATCTTTAGTAAGGTTAGACTCACCTGTGTCCGGCGATGCACAGGTAAGCCCTTACCTGTGCCGGGAGCCGGTCTGAAATTAAATGCGGTCACCGGGAGCAGGCAGTTCCGAGAACAGCCCGATGAAGGCCCCCGGCGGCTGTTCTCGGAACTGCCTGCTCCCGGTAACTGCATTTGATTTCAGACCGGCTCCCGACACAGGTAAGGGCTTACCTGTGCATCGCCGGACGGGTGAGTCTAACCTTACTAAAGATGGCAGCCCGCATGTTTTCGCTGGCGAACACTGCGAACTGACCATCACTGGCTACTGATGCCATAAGTTGCCCGAAACAGCTTATGGGTGAGGTTGCAGGGCCTGCACCATTCTAATATTAACCTTTTCATGACAAAGGGTCATTGATACCCCTGTGACCACGTCAAATTTTTGCAAATCTGACATGTGCCACTTTATGTGGTAATAACTTTGGAACGCTTTTACTTATCCAAACCATTCTGAGTTTGTTTTCTCGTGACACATTGTACTTCATGATAGTAATAAATTTGAGTCAATATATTTCATCTTTATTTATGAAAAAATCCCAAATTTACCAAAAATGTTAAAAAATTCGCAATTTTCTACATTTCTATTTCTTTGCTTTTAAAACAGAAAGTGATACCTCATAAAATATTTATTAATTACTTAACATTCCCCATATGTCTACTTTATGTTTTGCATCATTTTGTAAATGTCATTTTATTTTTTTAGGATGTTAGAAGGCTTACATTTTAAGAATTGCTTCTAAACTTCTAAGAACATTTCCAAAACCCACTTTTTAAGGACCAGTTCAGTTCTGAAGTCACTTTGTGGGGCTTACATAATAGAAACCCCCCATAAATGACCCCATTTCAGAAACTACACCCCTTAAGTTACTCAAAACTGATTTCACAAACATTGTTAACCCTTTAGGTGTTCCACAAGAATTAAAGGAAAATGGAGATAACATTTCTAAATTTCACTTTTTTGGCAGATTTTCCATTTTGATCAATTTTTTTCTTTAACACATCGAGGGTTAAAAGCCAAACAAAACTTTAATATTTATTTCCCTGATTCTGCGGTTTACAGAAACATCCCACATGTGGTCGTAAACTGCTGTATGGCCACACGGCAGGGCGCAGAAGAAAAGGAGCACCATATGGTTTTTGGAAGACAGTATTTGCTGGACTGGTTTTTAGATGCCATGTCCCATTTGAAGCCCCCCTGATGCACCCTAGAGTAGAAACTTCCAAAAAGTGACCCCATTTTGGAAACTAGGGGATAAGGTGCCAGTTTTATTGGTACTATTTTGGGGTACATATGATTTTTAATTGCTCTAGATTACATTTTTTGTGAGGCGAGGTAACCAAAAAATGGCTGTTTTTGCGGGATGAGGTGACTGTTAGATTGGTACTATTTTGGGGGGGCATACACCTTTTTGATCGCTTGGTGTTGCAATTTTTGTGCAATAAGGTGACAAAAAATGGCTTTTTTGCAACTTTTTACAGGTTAGATCGTGATATTTTTATAGAGCTGGTTGTTACGGACGCAGCGATACCTAATATTTATACTTTTTAAAATTAATTTCACTAACACAATAATAGCATATTTGAAACAAAAAAAAATGATGTTTAAGGCTGGGTTCAGACCTGAGCGTCTTTGATATGCGCGTTTAACGCGCGTTTTTATGCGCGTTTTTTACAATAGTAAACGCGCGTTTGACTGCAGTGTCCTATGGCCACAAACGCGCGTCAAAACGCCCCAAAGAAGCTCAAGAACTTGTTTGAGCGTAGGGCGTTTTTCAGCGCGTTCAAACGCGCTGTAAAACGCTCAAGTGAGAACCAGGGCCATAGGGAAGCATTGGTTTTCATGTGTTGAGCGTTTTACAGCGCGTTTGAACGCGCTGTAAAACGCTCAAGTGTGAACCCAGCCTTAGTGTCTCCACGTTCTAAGAGCAATCGTTTTTTTTATTTTTTAAGCGATTTTCTTATGTAGGGGCTCATTTTTTGCGGGATGAGGTGACTGTTTTATTGGTACCATTTTTGTAGTACATGCGCCTTTTTGATCGCTTGGTGTTGCACTTTTTGTGATGTAGGGTGACAAAAATGACTTTTTTGGCACAGTTTTTATTTTTATGGTGCTTATCGGTCAGGGTAAATCATGTGATATATTTATAGAGCCGGTCGTTACGGATGTGGTGATATCTAATATGTGTAGTTTATTTTTTAATCTCTTATAAATGAGCAGATATAGGAAAAGGCAATTTATTTTCTTCTTTAAATTTACATATTTATTTATTAATTTTACTTTTTTTATTTTCACACTTTATCAAGTCCCACTTGGATCTTGAAGATCCAGTGGGGCTGATGGCTGTACTATACTTTTCAATGCTCTTGCATTGCAAAGTATAATACTATCAAGTTTTACGCTGATAGATGGTAACACTGGACGCCTTTGAAAGGCGTCCGGTTGCCACAGCAACCATCGGGCGCCCCCTCCCTCTGTTAATCCAATGGATGCTGCTGAAAGTGGCATCTAAGGGGTTACAGCAGAGTGTCAGCATACAGGCCACTTTTTACACTTCTGACCTACCCTACTTTCACCGTTTATTGCTCGGTCATGCAACTTACCACCCAAATGAATTTTACCTCCTTTTCTTCTCACTAATAGAGCTTTCATTTGGTGGTATTTCATTGCTGCTGACATTTTTACTTTTTTTGTTATTAATCGAAATTTAACGATTTTTTTGCAAAAAAATTACATTTTTCACTTTCAGTTGTAAAATTTTGCAAAAAAAACCGACATCCATATATAAATTTTTATCTAAATTTATTGTTCTACATGTCTGATTAAAAAAAAAAATGTTTGGGTAAAAAAAAAAAATGGTTTGGGTAAAAGTTATAGCGTTTACAAACTATGGTACAAAAATGTGAATTTCCGCTTTTTGAAGCAGCTCTGACTTTCTGAGCACCTGTCATGTTTCCTGAGGTTCTACAATGGCCAGACAGTACAAACACCCCACAAATGACCCCATTTCGGAAAGTAGACACCCTAAGGTATTCGCTGATGGGCATAGTGAGTTCATAGAACTTTTTATTTTTTGTCACAAGTTAGTGGAAAATGATGATTTTTTTTTTATTTTTTTTTTCCTTACAAAGTCTCATATTCCACTAACTTGTGACAAAAAATAAAAACTTCTATGAACTCACTATGCCCATCAGCGAATACCTTGGGGTGTCTTCTTTCCAAAATGGGGTCACTTGTGGGGTAGTTATACTGCCCTGGCATTCTAGGGGCCCAAATGTGTGGTAAGTAGGTAAATGACCTGTGAAATCCGAAAGGTGCTCTTTGGAATGTGGGCACCTTTGCCCACCTAGGCTGCAAAAAAGTGTCACACATCTGGTATCTCAGTACTCAGGAGAAGTTGGGCAATGTGTTTTGGGGTGTCTTTTTACATATACCCATGCTGGGTGAGAGAAATATCTTGGCAAAAGACAACTTTTCCCATTTTTATACAAAGTTGGCATTTGACCAAGATATTTCTCACCCAGCATGGGTATATGTAAAATGACACCGCAAAACACATTGCCCAACTTCTCCTGAGTACGGTGATACCAGATGTGTGACACTTTTTTTCAGCCTAGATGCGCAAAGGGGCCCACATTCCTTTTATGAGGGCATTTTTAGACATTTGGATCCCAGACTTCTTCTCACGCTTTAGGGCCCCTAAAATGCCAGGGCAGTATAAATACCCCACATGTGACCCCATTTTGGAAAGAAGACACCCCAAGGTATTCAATGAGGGGCATGGCGAGTTCATAGAATTTTTTTTTTTTTTGGCACAAGTTAGCGGAAATTTTTTATTTATTTATTTCTCACAAAGTCTCCCTTTCCGCTAACTTGGGACAAAAATTTCAATCTTTCATGGACTCAATATGCCCCTCAGCGAATACCTTGGGGTGTCTTCTTTCCGAAATGGGGTC